>NC_086375.1:12552250-12680172 GCF_036588685.1 Mytilus trossulus
GTTAATGGAAATAACATCATCGATGTATCTGAATGTGAAATTAAATGATCTGGCTTCTTTGATCTTCTTGTTGTTAACAAGCGTTTGAAGGAGTTCCGACAGTTATGAACATAAGAAGAGGTCGGCAAGGAGAGATACACATTTCATTCCCATAGGAATGCCGTCAAATTTGTTGAAAAAGTCTTCCTCCAAATGTGTTGTCAACAAAAAACAACTCCAGCATAGTGAATACTTGTTACTCTTTGTAGCATGTTTTACCTTTTTGTTTTCTATTAACAAAATATATCATATGATATCCCAAAGTAATAAATTTATAGCATTTTTATGTTGAAAAGCATTGTGGATTATTTCTGTTTTTAATTTCATATGGGGATCAGGGATCTCCATGGATAAAAATTGAACGATGGACGAACTTTCATCATCATCTACGCCGTACAGTGTAGCGCGATGGAAAGTATTTCATCCCTCCATGTGAGGATAGGTGAACATGTTAATTCATTGCTTATTTAAATTATATTTATTTCAATTTTCATAATAAATAAATTTTTGTTTGGATGGAGAGTTGTCTCATTGGCACTCACACCACATTTTCCTATTATTTATAATCAAATGCATGTAATTTCAAAACCCTCAGGCTTTTTTTTATAGTATCATCCAATACACTTCTAACGCCTGAGGGATATCCGGATTAAGATCGCTAATCACTTGTACCTGAGCTTGTACAGGTATATCAACAAACCAGACAGGAGAATTTATATGAAGATAGACGATTCATTTGTCGAATTATTTAACTAAGTTTCAGCAAATGCTTATGATAATTAAGATTAAATAAATAAATTAATAATCCAGTTACAAAGTTTTACAAGTCGAACACGTGTTTTTATTTTGACTTACGCAATCAGCATCCCCCTTTTTAAGAAATACAAAATAAGACGAAAAACAGTAAGTATTATTTTTCGCAAATAACTCGAGTACTGCTGTATTGTAACAATATAGTTTACAATCACATTGACACATCCGTGTCTCCTGTTTCTTTTCAGACTCGAAAGATCCGTGTTGCATTGCATCGATTTGCTATTCTTTTAAAAACCTTTTCATTTGACAACGTTTGCTTTACAAATCTTTTTAACTTTAACATAATCTGTACGACTCGTTTTGTCGTTGCTGCAAACCAGCCATAACGGTAATGGGTTCATGGCTTTTGAATTTGACAGTGTCCGTGATAAATGAGCTCCACATGATTTTTAACCCCCATAACAATTACCAAAAATAGCAAGAAAACTACGTGGGGACCTACGTGATAGCTATTTGTCATTTTGGACTAAGGGAAAGGGAGGGGGCATAAGGGCTTTTCCATTGAAGGGTTACAAACAACAACTATTGAAAATATATTTACTTCTATACTAGTATTCATAATGAAAATTAAAATAAGTATATTTTAAATAAGCAATGCATAAGCATGTTCACCTATCTTTAAGTGGAGGGATGCAATACTTTCGATTGCGCTACACTGTTCGGCGTAGATATGGTTTATGATGGTGAAAGTTGCTCCATCGTTCAATTTTCGTCCATGGAGATCCATGCGATGTAATGTTCATTGAAGCCACGAAGGACCTATGATTCACCAAAATCGCATCTTTATCTAATGATATGTGTTTGTTTGTGAGATTGCCTGAGTGCTCATTTATTCCTTATTCATTTACAAGACACTAGTAGTAGTACGATTTACATACCAAGACAATATAATTTAAAGTTTGTCCGCAGGAACAACAACATAATTATCGGGAAGAGATTATAGACATTTCACAGCCTCTTTGTCTCTAAAAACGGACATGGTCGGTCATTCACACAGTTCAGCTTATGAATGCGATATTTTATTAGAGACCTGATTGTTTTGACCCATTCTGACAAAGTGTCCAGATTAACTATTCCTTGTTTAGCCCATGCTCTGGCGTTATTCTCAATGGAATCCATAATTATTTTGAAGTTATGGTTTCAATTGATTTGTTGGGTTTTCTTAGGACCATGAGATATCACCCTTCGGAGATGTTCGTTTTGAATTCTGTTTAGATCACCAGTAATAACATGACTAGAGGGGCTGTAAATATAAGGCGAGTGGAAACAGTCACATTTTAGAAGGATTTATAGGCATTGTTAGAAATCGTGGTCCTGCAAAGCTTGTTTATAGCTGAATTCTTTTAGTGCAATAGTTTTGATGTAATTGTAGGATACAATCGGAACACACTGATTTTGAAAATAAAGAGGAATTTAGATGTTCCCTCTTTTGAATGTAGAACATTGCTGATGTTGATTGCATCAATTCCTTTATAAGTAAACTGAACAGGAAGGAATTTCTCGTTTCCTTATGAAAAGATTCCGATCTTACTGTTTTAAAAAGACGGAAAAGAGCTACATCACAAATTATACTAACAAGTCTGTATATTGGACAAAATGTATTTATGCATCCTTTGTCAAGTGCATAATCTCTCAAACATTTTATAAAATTAACAGGCAGTGAAAAAATAATAGTTCTAATATAATGCAACCCTAGCGGATGATAAAGATGTGAAATAAATTCACTAAAGATCCAAGATGGCATTGCAGTACCTAATTCCCCTATCCAGAATTGTTTTTATCTTTTAGGACAGGATTACTTAGTAGTGTGTTGATATATTTTCTCGATGGTGTGTACTTTCAAAGATAAAGAAAGATCATTGTCCGGTTGATTTAAATGGTTATAAAGAACCCTGAATTGCGGATCTTTATTATCATACCGTTGTTGATTCATTCTTTTACACAAAGTTTGTCGAGTTTCACCAACACAAAGTAGTCAACAGAAAGTACAGTAAATTCCGAAACGACATTATCCGTGGAACAGTGCAGAGACTCAAAATATTTAATAAAATAAGTTTTTCCTGTAAAAATACAAGTGAAATCCGTAGTCGTGATTAACATATTACATTTTTTACACGTGCTCCTTTTTCCTTTTTTATGGTTACGAGTAGAAATGATTGAAGTTGATTCAAAAGTAGCAGGTGTCTTTAAACAGTTGAAAATATTAATGAACATGTTTCAAATTTATGAAAAGTGACTTTTTTAAAGTAGTAATTACCTTCTGGCTGAACATTAGTCAAAGCAGGGGTATCTCGAAGGGTATACCGTTGAACACACAAATCAAATGCTACAGTGTTCATGGTTTTTAGTATGGCAAAATATAAAATTATACACTAAACTTGAATTTGGCACTGTTAAACTGCTTTCTTCTTTAATTAAATAAACATTTAACACAAGTAGAAAATACCTTTAGACTCTGATGAAATGATTGGTTTAATATCTGTGTACTAAATGAAGCTACATTATGTTGGTAGGCTGTTTTAACACGGAAAAAATTGATAACTGTGCAAAACCTGAACTATTTATCATGGAAATAAAACCCCATGTAGTGGAAGTATCGTCACAAAAAAGTTGAAGTAATATTGTGTAGATTAGTAGGAGATAGGTAATTCTGGCTAAATATGTGCGCTGAAATGAGGATAATAATTATTTACACAGTAACCCGTTTATACAAGTTAATCAATAGTTGATAATACATAATACATAGGTATACCACATTATGGTTCATAACTGTAGAGTTGGATATGATATATCTTTATTAATTCATTGATTTAATATTCCAGGGGAAAATAAAGATGCCTGCTTATGATGTTTGACCGAAATCGTCAGTAGTCAGGTATTTTGAAAAGGTAGGTCTTTGTCTTATATGATACTGATGTATCAGGTTTAAGTTTTAAAAAATCTTGGTTTTAAGTATGGCAAAATATAAAAAATGCCAATAATTGATCTGTACTTAGTTTCGATTGATCAACAATAGTTATTTATTTCAGTCTACACAACTTTATACCTATAATAGTATAACCATCCCTCTGTAATGACTTCATGTTATTTTCTCCTCATAGAACAAAGATCTATAGGATCTCAGAACAGAAAAAATACGAAGTAAATGCTATTTCGATATCCTGGGTATTTTTAAATTGAGAGGAACTATAGAATTATAGAGCCGTTCAATTTAGTTATCTTTGGTTATATAGCAAGGCAGTTATTTATTATACTGATTATATACAATTAAAATTCTTAGATTTCTGTGTAAGTAAAACACACTTTCCTCCTTAAGTGGCTCCCTCCTATAACAAACATTTACATCCCCGTCGTCTTTAAAGTTTTAAAAAACTTTATTTTCAGCAGAGTCCATTTGCCTAGATATTTTCCTGTAATATTTGCTATTTAAAAGTAAACGAAACATAATTGTACAGAATACCATTTTCTTATGAATATGGTAATAGACTTTTACATTGTTATATGTGCCAAATACGGCTAAGGTAATTCATTCCTTGGATACGAGAATCCTTAGTTTTTCGAAAAAATCAAAGCTGTGTCACAGGAAATTGATAAAAAAAATACCATAGATCTGATATTCATGTCAGCACCTACTCGGCTGGTGATACTCTCGGGGAATAAACGTCCACCAGCAGTGGCATCGACCCAGTGGTGTAAATAGTTATCAAAGGTACTAGGATTATAATTTAATACGCCAGTTTCGTCTACATAAGACTCATCAGTGACGCTCAAATCAAAATAGTTTAAAAATTGTTTACCACCTATAATAGACCAGAAACAGTTAAACAAACTAACAAACATACGCATCAAAATGAATAACAAAAATCAAAGACGTATGAAAATGAAAGAACGAAAAAAAAAGTAACCAAAACACTGAACTCCTAGGTAAATTGAAATAGGGTGAGTCTATAAAAACTGACAAATAAAACATTATCAACCAACGGAGCGGGTAAGAAACAACTGTCATATTACATCAGAAACAAATAAATATGAAATCTATAAAATAAAGATCACAATACACAAATCTCAAAATAAGGAATTTTTTTTGCTAAGAATAAAATTAAATGAATAAAATTGGATTCTTTTTCAGGCTGATTTTGTTTTAAAATCTACATCTTTTGAAAATCATTAGATTTGTTGTTTATTTTTGTGTCCATTAAAGTAAGACCATTTCAGTTTAACCAAAGGGTGGATCAAGTGATACAATATGTGGCCTTATCACCAATTTGTTATTTTTTTCAATGAATTGGCATAAATTGTGTCTTTTTTTCTGTAATTGGGCGGAATTTACTTGATTTTCTGTTGCCTTACTGTTATCTGGTGAACATATAGTTTTTTTTTAAATGTGGACCATCACACAAATCGTCTTGATTGAAGACTTTTGAACTGAACTCCCCATTTGTTATTTTCGTGTCCTGAAATGATCTGATCAATTTTGTATGGTAGTCAACTCTTGATATATATTTTATTAAATAAACTCGTCATAGATACCATGATTGAAATTTTATATTTACGCCAGATTCGCGTTTCGTCTTCAAAAGACTCTTCAGTGACGCTCGAATAAAAAATGTAAAAAATGCCATATAAAGAACGAAGTTGAAGAGCATTTAGAACAAAACATTCCTAAAAGTTTTGCCAAGTTCAGCTTAAGGATATAGGGAAACAATTTTTGTAAGTAACGTACTAAAGGGAACATATGCGAAATTTCAAAAATTTTCATAACAGCTTCCTTAAACATTTAAACTGTGATTAAGCAAGTTACCACGTGCGTAAAAGATTCAAGATTTTTGTAAATATCTCTGATAAATGCATGCCAATTTGGAGTTTAATTTTGAAGACAAATATAACCTTGATGATATGTACCTATTTTTTACTTTGAATATAAAATTTCTAGTTTTATAGTTACTTCATGTCACAACTGTGTGTCCGTATTCAAAAACCTTATTGCGAACCAAATTGTGCTGAGAAAGCATGACAATCCGGAATTTGTCCGTCCCTGTAACAATATTTTGCAAATAATATATTCCATTTTGCCAACAAACATAACTTCAAAGGCTTTCATAAGGTTCCATTCATTATCCCAATGCTGATAGTCTAAAATGCGAGAAACTGATTTTGCGCTTTCACAATTCAATTTCAACCAATTCACTAAAGATGAGGAAGGGTATGAATTAAATGGAAACATTTAATGGTTACAGTTACTCTTGCAGTCAGTAAACGTGCAGCAACTTTCTTTAAATTCAACGTTTAGGGACATAATAAGCCATTCAAGTACTTTTTTTTTATCATACATCACAGTCTTACCATGGTCAATCTCATTCTATTAATACAAATCTAAAAAAAATATTAACGAATCAAAAGTTTGAAATATATCTTTATTTTCATCGTTGTGCTGACATTTATATATGACAAATATACAAGTATCGAAAGAAGATATTATCTTTAACAAACAAATTTTATTGATAGTATGTAAGTATGAAGCTGTTGATATCAAATTATTTTGTTACATGTAAGTTCATAAGTCTGTTAATTAACAATTTTATAGAATTCTTAATTAATTGAAACACTAAGGGTATTCTACCTGCCTACGCTTTATTTGGTACATCATTTTTAAAATATTGCTTTTTTACATTTTTCAAATCGGTATTTGATTTGACCTCCAAATTGTTTGATTCTAGTGTCATTGGTAATAGTTATCAAAAGTACCAGGATTATAATTTTTTACGCCAAACGTAAGATTTTTTTAGACGAAACATGCGCTAACATACAAAATTATAAGCTTGGTATCTTTAATGAGCTTTTATATCTGTAAATAAGAGATTAAGGGTGATTTCTAAACACTATCATGAACACTAATATCATTATTTCTATATTATACAGTCCCACAGCTTCCACAACATTAAACAAATTAGGAACTTTATACCGTCGTCAGGGAAAGCATGAAGCTGCCGAAACATTAGAGGAATATGTAAAGTCAGCTAATAAAGATGTAAGTTACTTAGAATGTATGTAATTTATTTACATTATATTAAGCTTTTCTGTATTTCTTTGACAGACATATTTTGATTTCCGTACTTTTAGGATTAATTAACACATAGTTCCTTCTTATTTGTTATAATCAGCAATCATGTGATTTAACATCTTGGATAGAAAGATTATGAAGTGTATTTGATTATTTATCTTGTGCTTGGTGAATTCAGAGAATTCATGAGATTTTGACAAGGATATTAATATATATAGACATGTCAAAATTCAGCCTTATAAAACTATCGGATAATACACCAAATAATCATAAAATGTTACATTGTTGTACAAATGAATGCAATATGAAGCATAAGGATAGTTTTGGTAAATGTGTTTTTGTCATTACATGAATATCTTTATTTTTTCAAATTGCACACCTAAACATCAACCTATTTGTACATAAAAGTCTTGCACTTAATTTGAAAATGCTTCCTTTTCAAAAGAATTTCTTAGAATGAGAGAGAAAGATTATTTAAAATGTTTATATTTTGATTGAATTAAAGATAATGTTGATGCTTTTATGTGTACTCTCAGTAAGCTCACTAAACACTTTTAGAGGAAGTATTAACTTATTAATATTATAAACTTTACTGGTTTTGCTAACCATGATTTACTTAATGCATATACAGGGCAATACTTATCTCCTTTATTCGCTTGAAATGAAGACACAATCTGGTGTACTAGATATCTGTCCTAAAATTAGACATGCTGAAAAGTTCTCCTTTATAATCATTTTTTTTCTATGTGACGTTTACATTTTTTGACGTCAGACACGCGAAGCAATGAATGTGTTTTTTTAATTTAATAGATGCTTTTGTGATTTTTTTTGTAAATGATTGTTCGTTTTGAGATTGTAACACAGTGATGACTGCTGTAACCATATTTTGACTATTCTATTAATTATGTCTGTTTTGTTCACGCATCGTTGTAAATATAACAGAATTTGTTTCGACTGTCAAACAAGAAGAGGTTTAGCGCTATTAAATCAGGTTCAATCCACCATTTTCTACATTTGAATTTGAAAATGCCTGTACCAAGTCAGGAATAAGACAGTTGTTGTCCATTTGTTTGATGTGTTTTGTCATTTGATTTTGCAATTTGATTAATAGGGACTTTCCGATTGAATTTCCTCGGAGTTCAGTATTTTTGTGATTTAATTTTTTCGGTACATGTATTATGTAAAATTGATTCAATTTCATTCATTCTCTTTAAATAAACTAAATGAGATGGAAGACATTTATTGGACCAACTCCGAAATAATGTGTACAATTACAGTAGTAAGATTCATAAATAGAATAATATGAGTAATTGCTAATTTCTGTGATACTTGTAATGCTTTCCATGTTAACCCTGAAACTATACTATTTACATGAACATTTGGAATGCCACAGTCACTATAGTATTTGTAAGTCCTCGCTCGTAGTGATAATAACCGGAGAAGTGTTAAAAACTCCAAACATAGAGATACCAGTTTTGTTGAACGAATACCTATTTGCTTTGCTTGCATGAATGTCCTTGAAGAAAGAAAATTTTAAAATACATTCGAATAATTATCTTTCCTATGATTTCAGGATAAGTAGGCGTTCTTACAGTGATTTTCAACGATGATAGTGTTGAATATTTTTTTTCGAATTACTTCTAAGTTAACCATGTTAATGTGTAAATGGGCATTTGCAACGATCTATTAAAAAAGTAAAAAGTGAAATATAATCGATTTTAGCAGCCAGTGTGGTTCAATTTCATCAAAATAAGCAAGGAAACATCGCTGATAAATAATTCACTTGCAAGTGCATAACTCGATCTCATTGATTTCGTATGCATGTGACCCTTAATCCAACCCTTAGCTAGAGGTTGGTTACGTATGAATTATGCATGTTCAGTTATTAAAAGCAAATGAATTAAAGAAACGACACAAAACTACGACTGGAAATACGTACCAACAGAATCAAATCCAGCCGACCTTCAAACTCGAGGAATATCATCAACGCAATTAAAAGAATCGACTTTGTGGATGCAAGGACCATCATGGATATCAGATGAGAACAGTTGGCCTACATGGACCCCACAAGTTAAACAAGAGACTCTTTTTTTAACGACAACAGATGACAACGAAAAGATGAAACCGTGTGTATTAAATGGAATTTCGAAAATTCTCGTCATTGAAGAAGTTACTACGAGTTACATGCTACGTGTTTAAATTTGTGAATATATGTAAAATAAGCGACCGTATAACTTGAGGAAATATGCTAGACACGGAAAAGATATTACGAAAGATGAAATCGACCGCGCAACTCGTACATGGATTACAGATATTCAAAATGAAAAATTCAGTAATGAAAAGCAGCAACTCGCAAACCCGTCACATGACAAGAATCTACCGTTTGTTATACAACTGCGCTTGTTCATAGATACAGAAGGTGTCATTCGATGCGCCGGGCGCATACACAATTCACAGTTAGACGACTCCGCGAAGTTTCCAGTGTTACTACCGAAGAAAAATCAATTTACGGACTTAGTTATATTGAACGCGCACCTGCAGATGTTACATTCTGGTGCTAGACAGACAATTACGCAAATCCGCTAATCATATTGGATACCTTCCATTAGACAATGCGTTAACCACATCGTACAGAAATGTGTAAAGTGCCGAAAAGTGACCGGAAAAGCATTTCCACAGCAAATTTCGCCTCCGCTACCAAAGGATAGAGTCACCGATATGATACCGTTTACGACAACTGGCGTTGATTTCGCTGGACCCCTATTCGTTAAAGATAATGGACTTGTTACAAAATCGTATATTTGCCTATTCACATGTGCTTGTATTCGTGCCGTACACCTAGAATTTGTTACAGATATGACAATCGAATTATTCAAATTTTGATTGTACAGAAGCCAACAAACGTTACAACCATAAAGTAACTTTAATTGAACACTTTGCAAAACGATGGAGAATGGAATATCTCACCGGATTAAGAGAATTTCATCGCGTCGCCGGAGACCAAAGCGCACATGTGAAAATCGGTTCCGTCGTAAAAATCATAGACAATTTACCGAGAATGATGTGGGAACTAGCAGTTATAGAAGATTTGATCACCGGAAAAGATAAAGTCATAAGAGCAGTCAAACTTCGGACATCAAATGGACTGATTACCACGAGACCAATTGTGAAACTAGTGCCATTGGAAATATGAACTTTAATTGTTAAAAGTGTTTTTTCAATACCCTTTTTATGAACAATACATGAACAGTAATTGCATTTTGCGGCCCCCAGAATGTTGTGAATTAGTTATAGTTACTTTATACTCTTTTATTTGTTTAACTTTTTACCGCCATTTACGTAACAATAGGCCCACAACGTTGTCACTTGCCGACGTCTCTCTTGTATATCATAGACTAGTAAAGCTTACGAGCATTGAAGACGCTTTTGTGTTTACTAATATCGATACGTCCAAAACAGCAACATTGAAAGTGAAACAAATGTAAACCATTTGAATGGCTGATTCGAATGATCTTCAAAAAGATGTGTTCTTTGTATTTGACGTCATTAGGCATGGTCGCGGTTTTTCAAGACGTTATAAAAGGAATTTCAGAGGAAAGCAAGAGAATTTGACGTCATAATTAAGTTTTGACCAATGAAGAACTGAGATCAACCGAACTAAATAAATATAATCAACAGGTCCGGAAAAGGATAAATCGGTTAAGAATGAGAGAAACATGGTTAATAAACAACCTTGTAACATATTATGGATGTGAATTTTTTTTTACGTAAGACATCTTTTTTTCGAGAGTAATGCAAGGGAAATATGTCTTTTCGAGAGTAAGGGAGCTACCATTTAATTTTGATGGGGATCGGGGGGGGGGGGGGGAGGAATAGGATGAAATTTAAAACAAATAGGCAAAAGTTTTGAGTAAAAAACTTCCTTTGCCCTCCTTATAATGTAATACTCAGGTACATGCAATTTCTATCCCCTTGCTTTTATGATTATATAGCATTAATTAATTATTTGTTATATTTTTTTTCTGGTTTAATTTCTGTCTTAAAACGGTTAAACATGATATTTCCAATGTTTTAACTGTGTTAAAAGGATTGACATTTTATGTAAACCCCGTGTTCCGTCATGCATAACATAATGTTCAGAGAGGAATTCGAACACAAAGTTAAGTTCATTGACAACGTAGATAGTCTAAATAATAAAATTATACCAAACTATCACTATTTAGTATTTCCATACAGTGGAATAGTACTTATTATTCTTGTTCCAATTGCTGTCTATGGTTGACTGACAGGTGGTGTTCTTTTGATCTGAAGTTCACATTGTTCAGTTGAGATCCGTCAATGAATTAATTCACTACCGTCAGACTTGCTTTGAGGAAGAATGGCCTAGAGTACAAATTGGGGTATTTTGTCCTTCAATGAGTCAAACAATTTTTAAAGTAATTGTATCTATGAAATAAATTTATTACCCAACATGATATAAGTTATGGTTGTTAAATTTTGTTCATGCTGAATATATGTGATATAAGTAAATATATGTTAGTGTTAAATTTTATTGATTAAGATAATTTTATTGCTATTTTATGGCCCAGCTACGATAGTAGAGGGGTATTATGTTATCTGGTATGTGGGTCCATTCGTTCGTTCGTTTGTCCGTTCGTCTGTCTCATTTAAGGTTCACGGTCCACTGAAGATAGAAAATGGTAGTGCGTATGGGGCATCCGTGTACTATGGACGCATTCTTGTTATATATACAATGAACATGTAGTGTATATATTTAAATGGTGGTTATTTTGTAGAAAATAATTTCTTGATTTATTATAAGGATAAGATATTTAGTTGAATGAAAACATTGTATCGAAAAACTAGTTGTAATTCTCAAAATATGAATTAATAAAACAAAAATATCCGATTTACTTTCCCCCGATTTCCCTTATAATATGACGCCTTATACTCGTAATAATGGGGTATTATGACTCTGGTCAACGATGTTTAACTTCTCTTTAACTTTCGTCAGTAGTAATAGGCCGGTGACCAAAGTCGGATTTATAAAATTTTAATCGTCAAAAATGGTACACGCCTATATCATATATCATTGGATTCGGAAATATTTGTACTTTGAGATTCTTCTGGTCGTCAAATGAAAATTTGGTGCAGTTTTTCAGAAATCTTGATCAAAGGTCATAGGTCGTTTTCAAGGAAAATTAAAATTGCATATCTAACTCCAATTTAAATACCCTTTTTACATTAGAATGATTGAAAACTTAAATCTATTTTCTTCCTTATTCAATTTTTCATCCAAAAAGTGGAAATCCATTATTATATGAGATTTCAAAACACACGTATGCGACTGTACAAAAAGGGGGGTAGTTTTCAGTTTTACATGATGTAATTTTTTTCAAATAATAAGAACAACGTCTGTCAAAAATTAACAAAATTTATCGAAAATTATGAAGAAATATGTATTTATTCATATAACCACCTATTATACATCAATGAAAGTGAAAACTTGAGTTTTTGCCATATACGTTGAACTCGGTTCATGCAAAACAGATAACACAAATTATTTCAAAACATGCTAATAGCCGAGTTTTGACAATGTCATGACGATTTCTATGAAATAAATTTGTATCAATAGGAAAATAAATCATTTTAAGATAAACTTACAACTTTAAAAAGGTATATTTTATGAAAGAATAGCCTTTTATTCGTTTGAAAATGAAGAACGTTTCGGTTATTCAATCCCAAACTAAGTGACCCAAGATCATATTTTTTTTTATGCGGGATATATTGACATAGCGCTAAATATACCTAACTTTAATCAGTAATTCAGACCTCAAATGACTTTTGTACTGTGGGGACGTTATAACGACGTTCTGACCATTGGCTGGAATACGTATGTTCGCAAGTGGAAGTTTTAGCAAATCTCGAATGTCAGTATTGGTCCGTAGTGTTTAAAGAACACGACAAAATTCTTAAGCCACGAACCCTATAATGATATTGCGAATATCAATCTTAAACTTCGTACATTTAACGTGTTATGCCTTACAATAGAGTGGTGGTCAAATTTTTTTGTACCACATATGGCGAGCTTTTATCCATCACCATTGGACATCATCGTCATTGCTAAATACACTTTGGCCATGTCAATCTATTTTATGGGGGACATAAAACAACTGAAACATCAGTGCACCTCTAGGACAAATGTCAAAAGAACCCTGTGTTAAAAGAAACGTCTTGTCCTGCTGCTTGAAACTCAAAATATCTCTAAACAAAAGCCAAGACATGACTGTAGTTTGTGCAATATTTTCGATTGTCGTGGTCGTTATGCCCTACATTCTGGTTTGTATAAGTGATTTGATATCTGAACTAGGGATAGCATGTATATCACACTGCTGATGGTAAAAAAAACTTTCTTCTGTGAATGATCTTGTAATTTAGAATACAACAGTTTGACTCCCAGTAAAAGTTCATAGTGGCTATATGACAAATAAGCATTATTAAAACAGCCTTTACTTAATTGTTCTGTTTTAGAGAATGAAATTCTTCGTCTTGGTTGTAGTTTTCTTTACAATAGATGCAAGCATATGAAAGTGAGACAAAAGATACCAAAGGGACATTAAAAGTCATAAGTCGAAATAAGCTGACATCGCCATGGCCGAAAAATGAAGAAAAAGAACACAGACAAACAATAGTACACATAGCACAACCTTTGATAGCCGTGACTTCGGTTTCTTGACTTGAGCCGGCTGCCATTTTGTCTGTATGTCTCAAAGAAACACGGACAACAGTACGTAAGTTACCGAAGGTTATGTTTAAAACAAAGCATGGGGAACTCAAGGAAAAACAAAAAATAGTTAAGTTTGGTTGTGTCACCAAGATGTTACCCGTGTCATGCGAATCAAAAGCATCATTATATTACAAACCGGAATGGAACACAAATTAATTGCAAATTTTCAGATTTGATCTGACACTTAGTATCTAAAAATTGTAAACCGCAAAAAGACGTGCTAGTGAGTTGGGCGACGACAGAGCTTAACTATATCATTATTCGTGATACGGTAATATAAACCTATTTTGTGTCTATTTCAGTCGCAAGTTCTTCATAATTCATTACATGACACCAACATCAAATTTCCACGTTCGACACTCAGGTGTTACAATTGAAACAGAATCTTCTAAACTTTCCGGGGGCACACGAGATAACCTTGTTTTCAGTATGTTTCGTGTTAATCTTTGGTTGTCTATGTAGGGTTTTGCAGAATTTTGTTTGTCATTTACGTCGTTCTCCTAATTTTACCATGCCGTTTTGATATTATCGTCGACTAATATGTTTAAATATCCCTTAAAATTCTGCGGCCTGTTTTAAGTAGTCAGGGGTACACCCCTGTCCATGAAAACTGTATTGACTCAACACGCACCAGCATAGGGTATCATTTGAGATATGTGCACATTATACGATGGCGCAGAGGAGTGTAGTACATTGAGACCTACCTGGGGAATTGACATTTTGAAAGTTAAAATCGCCCTCCAAAGTTTGTCATAGATTTTTGTTTGTAGTCGTCAATCCGTCTCAATATCAAAGAAAAAGGCCAAGATATGTGGCGAACATTCTAATTTCTGTAGTACATGTATCCTTTATCACAAACTAACTGGGAAATGTAAGTACTGACTGACTAAAATTTAGGTAAAAAAGAGAAAGGTAATCTTCATTATATCTGAATTTTGAAATCATAGAACTAAGCAAAAAGGTTTACTTTAGGTCTTTAACAGGTTTTGCATTTCAAATCGTAGTGCGAACTGCATGTAGATATCACTATGTCATGTAGACTTATGCATCATTAGTATCCATTTTTATTATAAACATTTTTCAAGCGAATAGAATGATAGATGTACATCTATGAATTAAAGTCACCATTATATGCGCAATCTTGTGTATTCTTTATCATTACACCAATCAACTGTGTCAAAATACCTCAATTTACTGTACGTTTGTAAAAATAAATAAATTATTCTACTTCTGCATTTAACAAAATAACCCTATTTAAGGTATTAAAATGAATGTTTGCCTCTTTGAAATGATAACACAAAGTTTCAACGGACTTTCTAGTCTTGTTATCTCTTTTTGGGATTTTGTCGGATCCCTATTTCATAAATAAACCATTGAAAAACTTATTTCGCCTTTCGTATAAATAAAATCAAAATAACACAACCTTAAAAAAGAATTACGGACACAAAAATAATTCAACTAAACAATAAAACATCAACAAAAACAATTTATATCAAGTCCAAATATAACATGAAAACTATGTCCCAGCCCAATCATGGACGGGACACAACTATCCGGAACATTTTTAAGTAAATGATTGATGAGAAGAGATTTTTGAAATTAAAAAAAATATCGTTTTAAACAATACGACCTCATAAAAACATGTGTACATGAAAAGAAAAATTGTAGTTTTATTACTTTATAGTAGATACGATATAATCTATTCATCAGCGCTTTGCTGTATGATGTTGGAATCGGGTAAAACACAAATTTTCCCCGTTAACAGTAGTTTTTACCTTCATAATTTGTCATCAAAAGGCTTTGAGGATTACCCTTTTTGTCTAATGTATAGAAAATTATGTTTCACGTTTAAATAAAACAAAAAAGAAAGATAGGCGATGGCAGCTTTTGAATAAAATTCCAAACTGCATGACACTTATGATCTGCATTTGATGTCAAATTTTCTGACTAAAAGCTGAAATAAAAAAAAATGCACCATACGACTTTTTGACGACCAATCTTAAATTCAAGTAAAATCATTTTTCTAGGACTATGCCAACTTTTAGCCGTGTACCATGAAGTGAAATTAAACTCCTTTAATAATCGACTTTTTCCTATTCTGTCACCGCACTATAAGATCGATTTTTACAAAAATGTAGTTTTAATTTTGGTTTCTGAGTATGAAGCTTTACAATAGTAGATAAAACACCTTTCATTTTGAAAAATGTTCAATGTCTTGGAAGCAAAACTAATAAGTCATTCTTTCATTCTGCTATCATATTTTACACTCCATTGATACAAGATGGAGCTCGTAATCGGTTTTTTGAATGAAAAGTGACTTGCAATTTTACAATTTTGTGTTATAAAGAAATCAAAGGGAGTAAAACAACCTTCCAAAAAATGTAGTTCTATTGTGTCTTTTCTTCACATTTCGTTGACAAGCATCTCTAAATAGTGCAAACGTTTATTTTGGTCACAAAATATTTCAAAAATAATACTAATAAATTTGAACAAAAAAAGACTTTGCTTGATTAATTGATCTTTGTGAACTACATAGAAGAAGTAATAGATAAACGTCATTGAAAAACAGAACCCCAACGACACAAATAACCGATCAAATCTAGAAAAAAACATACGTTTAAAATACACAAGTAAAAAACCGCATATCGAGGCAATAGTTTGAACATAACACATACATACTTGACAAAAAAATGTCGAACTACAGATATTTATCAGAATTACTTTCTTCTTTCTTAGATCTATTAAACAATGTGTTTAGTACCAAAATAATCTGAAACCAGTAGACAAAAATACTGGGCCAAGATATTTACACACAAAAACTTATACAAATAAAAAGGAAACCGGACACCCCCCCCCCCCAAAAAAAAAACCCCAACAACAACAAAAAACAACAAAAAGATCCCCATAACCTTGTACAGTGGTTTAACAGTAAAACATATGAACACACTATACAAATCACTTGATAAGTCATGAGCTCACAAAAACTCAAACAGAACGCTGGATGGTAACTATACATCCCTACAGCAAAAGATTGTTTAAATGCATGTAAATGTGAAATGAACACTTACCCTGCTTTAGTGCTATTCTTTAAATTAATTCTTAGATATCATAGTATTGTTATCCTTTTTTTCATATCCATCGACATATGTAGTCCCTATGTAATTTGCATCAGAGATGTTTACAATTCTGTTAATTTTTTTCAATTTTGAAGATAATATGAAAAATGCACAAACAATAGTTAAATATCTTATTTTGAAACCGAATGTCCTCTCAGAACTTAATTGTATATTTCAAGAAGATTTGACTTATTTGTAGCATTAGCATTTCTGTTTCAATTTTGTTCACCTCCTCCATCCCCCCCCCCCCCAAACCTTTTTATTAAATTTGCATATCATTGAGATTTTTTTTTCTGATTCAAGGATTGATCTTACAATTAATTACAAATAATGAGGTACCACACACATTGTATATACACATAAATTCAATAAAAAGATAAACAATGATTATTAAAAAGACAATAACAATCAAATAGTTATCAAAGGTACCAGGATTATAATTTAGTACGCCAGACGCGCGTTTCGTCTACACAAGACTCATCAGTGACGCTCATATCAAAATATTTATAAAGCCAAACAAGTACAAAGTTGAAGAGCATTGAGGATCCAAGGAATAAACAACAACTCAGAAAACCAAAAGACATTCACATCAACAGTTACAAAGAAGGAAGGTTATTATGACTGATAAAGAATAGCAGATATGATTTCTGACACACTTTTGTCATAATGGCCAAATAGCTCATAATCGCGACCGTAAAATATCTTGAGTGATAACCTTAATTTGAATGATTCATAACCCTGTCTTAGCAACTTTTGAGAAAGAAGTATTCCTCGTTCAACAAAATCAACGTACTTTGAGCTAGCTCTAGAGTAACGTATCAATTGAGACACATCTACTCCATATGCTGGTGCCGCTGGGATGTTGCTACACAGAAATGGAGAGTTGAATATAGGAAAATTAAAATCATCACGTTAGTCATAAATGGTATCCAACCTACCATCAGTAGTCACTTCGAGAAAAAAGGTCTAAATATGAAGCAGATTTATCTTTAATTTCAGGTGCATTTGGATATATTAAATGTAAGTGATCACTGAATCTTTAATCATTAAGAGACAGTACATCATCAATATACCAAAAGGTGGAATTAAAAGACTGGGCTACTTTCTTTTCTCCTAAGTATTATGTAGCAAATGATATAATTCTAAACATGGTTAATTTTATTAAAGTCCGTCGTTTCATCCCCGACTGAGTGTTAGGTGTGCATGATATTTTAAAATATTATAACATGTCCTTCAAAAGTTTATTACTTACTACTTCTTTCCTTTAATTGAATAATTCAAAACATAATGCATCTGATAATAATAAGGATTTCACCGCAGACGATCTTTAAGGGCTGTCAAATCGATCTTCATCGATATGACTCAAATTCTCACTTTAATTGATGACATACTAATAATCATATTCAAAATATCAAAAGTCTAAAATTGAGCAATTTACATTGCAATGGCTCAATAATATATATCAGCATTTCCAGTGTTATTTATTCTAGACACCATCTAGTTTGTACTTTGTAAAGGATCACTCTGATTCATACAAAAAAATTCTCTGAAACTGACATAATCAAGATGCTTGATTTTTTTATTGACAACATATTTGTAACGTTCGGAGGACGTATTTTTTCAACAGACTATCGGCATTCCAATGGGAACGAATTGTGCCCTTCTTCTTGCCGACTTGTTTCTTTATTATAATGAGGCTGATTTCATACGTGAACTTCTTTGGAAGAAAGATCAGAAGTTAGCAATATCCTTTAACTCTACTTTCCGCTATATAGATGATGTTTTTTCACTAAATAATTCAAAATTTGGTGCCTCGGTTGATCGCATGTATTCTATTAAACTAGAGATAAAGGATACAACAGATACAGTTAATGCGACCTCATATCTTGACTTCCATCTAGAACTTGACAATGAGGGTCGATTGAAAACAAAACTTTACGACAAAAGAAATGATTTCAGCTTTCCAATTGTGAACTTTCCATTTCAAAGGAGCCACATTCCAGCAGCACCTGCATACGGTGTATATATCTCCCAATTGAAACGATATTCCCGTGCTTGCATTTCATATCATGATTTTCTTGATAGAGGGTTGTTGTTCACAAGGAAGCTGTTTAATCAAGAGTTCCAAAAGGTGAAGTTGAAATCATCCCTTCGTAAATTTACGGACGCCATCACGAGTTGGTTGACCGTTATGGAATAACCGTTTCACAAACTATATCGGATATGTTCCTTACGTCGTAACTGCTATCCCCCCGCCCCCATCATGAATGAGACCTATCGAATTAGACTATTTACCGGATTTGTTATCTCATTAGCAACACGACGGGTGCCACATGTTGAGCATGATTGGCTTATCTTTCCGGAGCACCTGAGATCACCCCTATTTTTTGGTGGATTTTGTGCTTTTTATTATTAAGTTTTCTATGTTGTGTCATGTGTACTATTGTTTGTCTGTTTGTCCTTTTCATTTTTAGCCATGGCGTTGTCAGTTTATTTTCGATTTATGATTTGACTGTCCCTCTGGTATCTTTCGTCCCTCTTTTCTAATTAATCATCCAGTTGACCTCCGAAGAATGCCAAACGTGATATTACCCCATATAAACTTACAAATAGATATAAATAAATAGCGAACTCGTGGCATTTGGTTTTTCTATGCGTTTGATTTCATATCATAGATTAGTACAATTATACATTTTGTTTCAGATTTATCGTTTAAACTGGAAATATCAATATAAGACGGTTGAATAAAATACTATTTTGTTACCAATTTCGTTTTTAAAATATATCAATCTTTTTCACCAAATTTTGTTATCAAAGTTATCAATTGCACGTGAATTCGATAGTCATTAGCATAAAATTACCTGTTATTATATGATATCTGGGCTTAGGCCGATACCATCACAGAACCTTTGTTAGGTGTTATTCAATAAATTAATATTTTGATATATACTTGATATCATTTTATATAAGAATAGAATAGTATATTTGTTTTTTGGTGCAGTTAATACAAGGTATTTGTATACCTTTTAAACCTTAACATACATTGTGTTCGAGTTTTGTCTCAGAGTTGAAGGCTGTAAGGTGACTTGAGAGGTAAGCTGTTTTTATAAAATTATTTTCGTTGATTTTTTTTTATCGTTTTCTGATTGGCAATAATATCTCATTTTCAAATATTTTTATATTATCAGATTATTACATGGTATTTTTCATATCGCATGTATTATCAGCCCTAGGTTCAATATCAGCACAAGAGCCGCATGGCTCGAGGGCTGATATTGACCGAGGGCTGATAATACATGCGATATGAAAAATGACATGTTATGATCTTTTTTTCATATGCTTAAACGATGGAGAAAAATCACAGATTCATATATTGATCCTTTTACGTGGTTCCCAAATAGAAGTTCAAAGTGAAAAGTTCACGGACGTCGGACCCCAAATCTAGTACATTCGATATGAAATCTTTCTATCATACGCCTCAACAGAGAGGAAAAAACATTAAAATGACGAAACGACAAAAAAATAATTCAAAAATATACATAATGAACAGTGTTTAGAAAAGTCAACTTTTTTGTAAAGTAACTTTCTAAATTATGTTTGAAACTTTAAAAAAAATTATTTACAAAACATACTTTCCAGTAAATAATTGTTTTGTACACTACTTTGTAATGTTTATCAGTGAAAACGTAGCATTGAGGTGTATTTTCCGGAATTTGCCGCGTTTCACCGGAATGCCATGCAATAACGTTACGAAAAGGCATGTGATAACACTCGAAGCATGTGATAAACTTTTCATATCAGCCCGCTAAGCACCAATTCGAAAAATATGGAATTTACGTTAATTCAATGCTAAAATCATACAGTTAAAAGCATATGTTATTTAGTCTAAGTATATGATAAATGCATTTATTGAAATTTAAGGGACGAGTATACTGTCAAATGCTTCTTAGCAGTATGAAACGTAATGCAGTTTTATGAATTCAATTTCATTTGATAGTTTATGTTCTTCACTGTTCTTCTTGACAATTTTAGAGGTAGATATATGCTACTGTAAACAAATGTCGACCTGTTAAAAGCTGAACTGATGACATATGAGATGATAATAGAACACCCCAAATTTCGTAACTGGCTAGTGCAGGTATACGGACTGTAAGATAACAGATGATAATTTTATCAGTTTTTTTAATGTGAATCTATTTATAAACGCTACATAAATGCAGGTCGATCAGAATAATTCACAGTATTACTATATTCAATATTGGATTTTATCTATAATCTGTTTGGTGTACGGACCATTTATTTAAAGTTATCTTTAGTGATTTGATAGTGATACCATGTCAGAATTCCTATACAAAGCAGTGACGTAAGAGTATAATAAAATAGGGAGTAAACTTGCGAACGTGACAAGCAAAACAAAAGCTTTTGACCTTTAGAAGTGTGACTAATCGATCACATGAGCATTTTCGGCTCTCTCGTTCATCATCGTTATGCAAAGCAATGAATGAAACTGTTTTCTGTTAATCCACTCTATATCATGAAGATTTAACATTCATTGGCTCACACAATCGAAGAGTTGTCATTTTCCTTTAAGCGAAGCGAGGGCAGAATATCACATATTTTAAGATGTGGTTTCTTAAGACAAAACCAGAAGACTACGAAAGATTTTAAAGGAAGAAGGTAAAACGTAGTGTTGTAAGATCCTTGTAGTTTATCAAAGCTGGACATAGAATGATTTATATATTAATCATATATTGTTAACGAATCTTGACAAGAATCAAGTTTTCGGGTTATTTTGGACAACTGAGGAATACGTTATACTTTGAACTGACTCATCTGATGTATTCAATACTTGTGAAGGTGTGTACGTTTCCCAACTCGTTCGTTATGCAGGATGATACCTAGTTGAAATTAAACAAACGAAATAAAACTCTTTGTTAGAGAAGGTAAAAAAGTCAAATTGATTGGTTTATTTGAATTCTTAACATCTGTTTCTATGCTTTAAAAGTTAAATAAAGGTGCCTGATTAAGGATTGTATTAATTCTTTTTTTTTTTTTTTTTTTTTTTTTTACTTAAATCATTGTATGGAGCTTCGATATATTTGTATACTTAAAAATTATAAATAAACTTTCATTAAACAGTCGATTGTGGTAGGTGCAAATGCAAGTGGTTCGTATTGTGCAGAGGTATAAATTTAGCCGAAAATATGACCTAGATTGATCTTTTATAACATTTCTTTACATTTCTGACCCCGGCGACAGTTTTCACAAAAAATCCTAAAAATGGGCAAAAATATCTTCGAAAACGGAAATTAGACTTTACTTTTTTTCTGTTCTGGCGTGTTTAAGTTGACCATTCTGTCTTAAAGCAAACCTTATTGATACATCATCATGCTTTAGGTTATATTAGGGTCTACAGGTTTAAAATTCACAGTACTGACAAATGAAATTTAAGACTCATTGAAATACCGTTCTAATGAGTCTTAAATCTCATTTGTCAGTACTATGAATTTCAACAGAGTAGTTGTGTTCGAAAAACACATGTTTAATAAAAGTACATGACGACAGACTCTGCAAGTGGATACTAAACCTGGAGAACTTCATTTTTGAATGTGTTATCTTGGGTTATTAATCTTCAACCTCTCATTTTTTTTTTGGCCTGCCTTGAATGGAAGATTTAATTAGAATTTGTTTAAAAGTTTTTTAACTCTCGAAAATTCCAATTGACATCCGAACAGACAATAGTTTTTATGTTTATCACCCCTTCTTTAGCCGTATGCATTTAAGAAATTTTCAAACTGCAATAGTATCATGACAACAAAAATAATAAATACAAGAGATAGGACATTTTGTACATATACCAAAGGGAAACTTCATGCAAAGCGTCATTATTTATTGTCCATTGCATTTGTGATTTTGTGGCAAATAAAACCAAGATTTTTGTAAAAAATCCACAAACTTTAAAAAAGATATTTGTGTCATAAAATTTCAAACATGTATTACTCACTTGTTTTTCTATGATGTGCAAGAATATATTGTTAACAAAAAGTCATAAACAACCTTTAAATTAAAAAGAAAGCTCGTCTGAGTCACGGAAGTCGAGTGCACTGCATGCAATAATCCTCTTTCTATCAAGCATCGAACTGCCAATACTAGAGTACAAGGGAAAAGGCTGTGGATTTGTTTTAAAACTTCCGTAAGTTAAGCATTGAATCAACCCAAGGGTGCATAATTCTTCAGTCTGTTGACATATTACAGAAAAGTACATTTAATTATGCTCAATAGCTTGTAGATACGTTTGTCTTTTAAAATGAAACTAGTCTAAGGATTGTTAATATGGTGCTATGGTGATTAATTTATCGGAGCTAAACTAACAGTGCATCATCCTTACAATCTATTTTCAAGATTGTAAAAATTAGGTGTCGTACTTGGGAACATAATGAATGCATAACTGGTAAATTATGAACTCAATGATTAATTTCTATACCATATATAATTTATTTTTTGCTTAACTTCAGTTCAGAATTAAAAAAAAAACGATATCATTTTTATTTCTCATTATTTATCCCTTAAATTGATTAATAACAATCCATGTGATTTGTTGATCCTTTGATTAATTAGTTCTTATTGGATATCAATTGAACTCCGTAGTTAGATCTTTGAGTATTGTGTTTGTTATCATTGATTTTGTATTTTTCAAATTGAATTGATATACGTTTTTTTTTTAAATAAGATGTGCTTCTTTGCTTTGTCTTAGACTAAAATAGCAATCAGTACAAATCCAACATCGTAAGGATTTACTGTTCAGACGTCATGAACAGTTAGAGAAAAACACGACTTTGTGCAATGCCAAGCTATAGGTATCTACATGGTGTAGTACCATGAAATTACATACTATTTTTGAATTCAAAATTAAAAAGATATCGAAATAAAAGAAAATCTGACGCTAGAGAAACTAAGGCTATAACATGGAATAAACCAACCAAATCTCCGGGCTTTTATTTAAACTTGATAACGTTAAAAACCAGATAACAGAGAGTCAGTCAAAGTCAAATAACTGAAAATAATCAATAGACAAACAGACAGATAATAGTACACAAAACAAAAAATAGAAAACAAAATACTCAGCAACACGAACCCCAACCACTTCACATGTTGCACCCGTCGCTTTGCTCGTATTATGACACACCGGTAAATAGTCTAAAAGGGTAGGTCATCTATACTATTAAACGAGAAGACCTCATTTTGTGTGTCTCGTCTCTTCTTTCCACAATAAATTATTTATCATGCCTTTGTGTCCTATAGGTACCATGCATAGTCGCATTTGTCATACATTCTTATGAGTATTCAGTTTGAGTTATTTTGGGAGAAAAACGAAAAAAAAGACGTTCGGATATTTTTCCGTCATTGGACGTAATTTGAAGTCAGAATATACTTCCGGTTTGCGTTTTTCTGTATTCTTCAAACATGAATAAAGTGTATTTGCTATCTGCTATCATTTTCAAGTTTACTATCCACGACGGTCACAGACTTTATTAAATAGAGAGGGTCTATGTAATATATCAATGACTGCAGTGGATCGATATTAATAAACTGAGAATTGATAGTAAAAAGCAAATACACTTTATTTATTTTAGTGTCGGAATGTTCATAATATACAGATACACGCTAGTATTATTGAATTTTTTTGGGAAAAGGAGGACCGGGCTAGAAAAACAATTTCTCTGTCCCAAAGTACCTAAGACTTTTGATACCTTTTCTAAAATCTCCGGTCACAATTTTTTCATCGGGTCACAAAGGATATTAAATACATAGGATCTATATAGTATAGCAATGACCACCGTGGATTAATTAGTAAATTGAGAATTGACAGTAAAAAGCAAACACTCTCCCTTTAAAGTTATGAATTTTCATAATAATCTTAATTTATGTTCATATTGAAATTAATAGAAAAAAAGGAGGAGGGGTAGAAAAACAATATTCCTCAGCTGTACCCAAGTACCTTTGACCTTTGATACCTTTCCTGAATAGAAAACAAAAAAACGTGAATTTTGGAAAAAAAAGAAGAAGGGAAGAAGAATAATTGTCCTGTCCCCAAGTATACCTATGACTTTTGATTTTCATTAATTTTTTTTACAAAAACTCATCTTTCATACAACCACGCTCTGAATGCCCGCGATTTCGCGGGTGTCTTCTAGTATTCGTTAAAAGAGAAGAGAATTGTAGTTACGACATAAGTAACATATCCGATATCATCTGTGAAACTTTGATTTGATTGCCTTGATTGCCTTGATTGCCTTGTTTGTTTATAATATCAATTCTATGTCTGTATGCGTATATATATCTGTTTTATGTTATGTGGTTTTTTATATATATTCGGAGAAGAGCTCTCATGAGCTACTATTGTCTGTTTCAATCATGCCGAATCAAAATAAAGTTCTTATCTTATCTTATCTTATTTTAAACAGATATAACGTAACGGTCAACCAACTCGTGATGCCGTCGGTAAAATTTTCTAAGGGAGGATTTCAACTTCACCATTTAGAACTCTTGGTGTATACCTTCCTTGTGAGCAGCAATGAAATCATGGTAGGAAATACAAGTCTATGAATATCGTATCAAATTGGACAATGTTGTTGCAATTCTACATAGAAATGGAAAGTTCACAGTTGGGAAGCCGAAATCATCTATTTTGCCTTAAGGTTTTGTTCAATCGACCCACATTGTCAATTTCTAGATGTAAGTCAAGATATAAGGCAGACTTAACCTAACTGGACGTTTCGTCCCCGATGGTATCACCAGCCCGGTAGTCAACACTTCGGTGTTGGCATGAATATCAATAATGTGGTCATTTTTATAAAATTCCTGTTTACAAAACTTTGAATTTTGAAAAACTAAGGATTTTCTTATTCCAGGCATAGATTACCTTAGCCGTATTTGGCGTACTAAATTAGAATCCTGGTACCTTTGATAACTAATTAAAAAAATGTTTACTTCTAACAGGCGATTGTTGCTGGCAGAGAAGAAAACTGAGTTCGTGACTGAATACGATGGATTGTTCTAGTTCCTCATAGTCCCTTAACTGTGGTCATGGCATCGAATGCACAACTTTCAGAAGAAGAAAGAAATTTTACCAGATTTTTCATGTTAAACTTTAAAGTATCACTGGAAATTGCAAGACGATTCTTTGACGGAGTATTCCCACCAGCACATTTAGCTCAAACTATTAACAATAATACGTCTGCCATTATCAATTTGAACAAATTGAGAAGGATCAATGCAGTCCAATTAGATTTACTTAGGAGTGTCCCAGGAACGGTTTGGCCATCATTTTTACGGTCGACACCTGTTGGAACAAATGGTAAATATTTTAATACATGCAGTTGATAGTTTTTGTCCTGCATTTAATCTGTTTTCAGACAGGCATAAATATTGAACAAGGTACAAGTCGGAACGTGAGATACCATTAAGAAGTAATTTTGGCATTTAGTTTGTCAATTTGTCACTTTATATTAAGACAAAGTCTCAATCAACAATAGAAAATCAACCAAAATTTTTTTTTTAAAAATGATCTTTTAATAGACATAAATATATACGTATTTCTGTTTTTTTTGCAACAGATTATGCAATCAAAATATGCTTAAATTTAAAAGATTACTAATAAAAACTCCGTCTCCCTCATACTGGTTATACATGTCTCATGTTGTTACTTTTATATCATGATCTGCTAACCTTTCCGGGGTAGCTGAGATCAACTCCAGTGTTTGATGGGGTATGTGTTGCTCAGTCTTTGGTTTTCTATGATGTGTTTTATGTACTGTTCTTTGTCTGTTGTTCTTTTTCGTTTAAACTATAGCGTTGTCAGCTTATTTTTTACTAATGGGGTTAAATGTTACATATATATTTCCCCTCCATTCAATATGTTTTATTAATTTTCTTTTTGGAAGGTGGAGTATAGTAAATATTTTTGAAATGATATACATGTGAATAACTAATTTCAGAAGTTTAAAAAATCAGTACGTCAAAAAATGTTCACACGTCTTTAATCAGTTAGACTTTGGGATTAGATTATTTTGTAAGTCTAATATGACGTGCTTCTTTCGCTTTGTAAAATAAATCGTGATAAAATTCTCCATATATCTATACTTAGCGCAGACTCAGAGATATACATAATAATGGCTGTTACAATATACTTCCCACGTAAATCCACATGTATTGGAATCTATTTGCAAACTATTTGCCGATTTAATTGTTTTAAAAATTGCAGTTAAAAAAAGACAAAATAACTTTTATTCTTATTCGGATGCATAATAAAAAGAAGTAATACACAGGAGCTTGGAGAAATCAACAAAATAAAAATAAAATAAAATTCCGCGAACTGAAAACGCGACAGTTGAATGTTTTCTGATACGTGTACCATCGAAATTCGTATAATAGTGTATTAATATTGATTTGTAAGGTAGGGTTTGTATTATTTTCTATTATATTGCATTATTTGCATATTTACTGATTCCAGCAAGTCAATATGGCGGCTCCTAAGTTATGAAATGTCAACTTTAGATTTGACGGTTGCTTACAAGAAAAACATGTAAATTAAAAATGACAAATGTTGGGTTTGAGAATTTTAAGAATTAAACATTTTTTTTCTAGCTGTTATTCACGAAACAATACACGCAAGCTACATATTTTATGAATGTTCGAGCTTTATCGAACCGGGAGTAAAAAAAAGAATAGCCACACACACAGCATTCCTATCATCGCTTCAGTTTTTTAATGACCGTATTTGTCCTATTAGAATTGCTAATGCTCAGGATAAAATTAGAATAGCACAGCCCAGGCCATGTGTAAATTTCCAACAATCTATGGCTGCCATGAATTATTTCTTTATTTTATAATTTATTATTACATTGGCGATTGTTAATACAAAGATCATCTTTAAAGTCGGAATTATATGAAACTTTGGCAGACGCGCTTTTTAAATATTTTCGGTTTTCAATTGATAAAATGTGCATAGGAAAAGAAGTAGCATTAAAACCAGTTTCAGTCTAAAAGTCTTCAAAAGGGGACATGTTGATTCAATCGATTTTCAATCACAAGTGAGATAACAATAATTTCGAATCATTATGGTGTACCAAGTTTACATTATACAATATATTACCTGTTTATAAAACTTTTGAATTTTTAAATTACGAAGGCTTTTCTACCACAGGAATCTATTACACATGCAAATTTCACTCACATCAATTTCACGTGAATTTAAATTCATTTGAATCTCACGTAAAATTTAAAATTTACATGAAATTCACATCAAACGTATGGCACGCCGTTATTATATTTATTCAATTTAAGCTTTAGTTAAATAAGATATCTTATAAACTAATTGAGATATCTTAAAAACAAAATGAGATATCTTATATATTAATTGAGATATCTGATTTATTAAATAAGATATCTTATTAAAATGTTTATAAAGATATCTTATTAAAATATAAGATATCTTTTATATAGTTAATAATAGAGATATCTTAATGACTTAATAAGATATCTTATAAATTAATAGAGATATCTTACAAATTTAATAAGATATCTTTATAAACATTTTAATAAGATATCTTATTTAATATATAAGATATCTTATCTAATGAATCAGATATCTTAATTAATATATAAGATATCTCTATTAATTTATAAGATATCTCTATAAGTTAATAAGATATCTCTAAAAATTTATAAGATATCTCCATTAGTTTATAAGATATCTCTATTAGTTTATAAGATATCTCTATTATTTAACAAGATATCTTATTAAGTATTAAGATATCTTTATTTTTTATAAGATATCTTATTTAATTTGAAAGTGAATAAGATATCTCTATTAGTTTATAAGATATCTCTATTAGTTTATAAGATATCTCTATAAGTTAATAAGATATCTCTATTAATTAATAAGATATCTTATAAAGTATATAAGATATCTTACTTCTTTATAAAGATATCTTTTAAATACATACTTTATAAGATATCTTACTAATTAATAGAGATATCTTATAAACTAATAGAGATATCTTATTAACTTATGGAGATATCTTATTTATTAAATAAGATATCTTTATAACCAATTAAATAAGATATCTATATAAGTTAATAAGATATCTCTGAAAGTTTGTAAGATATCTCTATCAGTTTATAAGATATCTCTATTAATCAATAAGATATCTGATAAAGTATGTATTTAAAAGATATCTTTATAAAGAAGTAAGATATCTTATATACTTTATAAGATATCTTATTAATTAATAGAGATATCTTATTAACTTATAGAGATATCTTATAAATTAATAGAGATATCTTATTTACTTTCAAATTAAATAAGATATCTTATAAAAATTAAAGATATCTTAATACTTAATAAGATATCTTGTTAAATAAATAAGATATCTTCAAATTTGAATAAATATAAAAACGGCGTGCCATACAAACCAGCTTATACGTGTAACTCAAGTGAAATCAGTTTTTGTGATTTTCACGTGAATTTCATGTGAAACTCATGTGAATTTCATATGAAAATCACATAATTTTTTTTTATGTGAAATTTTCAAAATAAAGTTATTCAAATAAAATTTAGATTTCAAATGTAACTTAAAATCATGAAAATATAATTTTTTTGTTTGTAAAATTTCACAAATTATGTGAAAACTTTCACATCAGATTCATGTGAATCGCAATTGTAAAAATTCACATGAAAATTCTCACGTGAAATTTTTCATGTGAATTTCATGTGAGCAAATTTTGCCTGTGTACCTAAGCTGTATTTGTCAAACCTTTTAAGAATCTTAGTCCTCAATGCTCTTCAACTTCGTACTTTATTTGCTCTTTTATTTTTTTTTATTCGAGCGTCACTGATGAGTCTTTTGTATACGAAACGCGCGTCTGGCGTAAACACAAAAATGTAATCCTTGTATCTATGATGAGTTTATTTGCTACAGCTCTTGTGTCATTTTTGTTTATGTTATCACAATATCAAGTGTGTCACATCAACATCAAATGGACAGCGGTCTCGAAATAACAGCAGAGGTTGTAGCTGATTTTATGCAAATGTGGCCAGAACTAGTTATTATTCAAAGTAAGACAAAACATCTCCAACGGTAGAAGGGTATTATTAATAAGTGGCAAACAAAAAAATAATGACAGGCTAGGATGAGAAACTGCGTATTGTCTGTTGCCAATTGGAATCATATTCGTACATAGTCAAAAGAATTCTGCTCTATATAAAGGTATTTTGCAGATACAAATTCTTGAAATAATAAAAAAAAATGAATGTCTGTATCATAGCCTCGGACCAATTGGTAACAAATTTATTGGAGTAGTGTCTATCTTTATTAAGGCTATATATCTATTGTCTATGCGTTAGATTATTGCCTAGAAATTAAGGTAGATTGATGGTATACCGCCATCTTGGATTGTACAATCACAGTACAAAATCGGTCTAGTTATTTGCCTAAATCTGCAAATTTGGAAAAAGATTTGCAATTCAATGGTTAGACTGTTTTTCTATATGAAGAAAACTTGTTAATTAATTGTATTACACAAAATATTTTAACAATATAATTTTTTGGGGTTCTTAAATCATTTTATGTCAAATGAGCCATTAAAGGGGAGATAACTCTTTTAGTACAAAATTTATACAGGGCTTATAGGGGAATTTTTTATTTTTACTTGTAGCAAGAAAACAAGTTCGGTGACACCATGTTTTCTTTTTATTTTCTTAAAACATATTATGAAACCTATCTTCTCACAATTTATTTTTAAATTCTATTTCATAGATTTTTTTTTATGCACACTAATGTGTTTTTTCATGAACAAACTAACCAAATTTTGGCAATTTTCAACGACTCATATCTTGAAAATTAGCACGGTGACCCATACTTTTTATTAAATTTTTGAAAAAAGCATAGTTAAATCTTCATTTTGGCAAATTATAAGAAAATTCTGTCTAAAAAAATATATACTTATGATCTACCTTAAGTTTAATGTCTAGTTTCACTTATAGACGCTAATATATACATTGAATTATGTACAATGCTATGTTTTTTGTAAAGATTAAATACCTTCTTTAAAAAAAATTGTAAATTGACTCTTCATCTTGTTGTATTCATTGTTATGATTTAGCTACTTCTTCCAAGGACTTTGATTTGACACTCATGATATGTCTGCTGCGTAATCTAGGCGGTTTAAACACACCTTCTAATGGATGGGATCAACTTCCGCAACAGAATGATACGTTACCGGGAGCGTACTTGGCTACTATCAAGTGGTACAGAAATCAAATAGCCCATACAACAGTTTATTCTATGGATAATTATGAATTCACAGACAAATGGACTTGTGTTGAAAAGGTACGCTGTATCGATAAAAACACATATTTTTTTCAGATTTTTGTCATGGCTTAATGATACATGAAATTAAAAAAATGTTTTTATATGGAAGAAAAGAACATATGATATGAATGCAAATGAAACAACCGCCCACGCAGTCGAAAAAACGTTGAAATTTCTATTTATAGGCTATTTATAAACGATACTTATTCTAAAAATAGAATATTCTCAACATGAACAACTATTAAAAAAAAAAACGATTCAAAATCATTAACTTTCATGAAACACGATGAATTTGCTTTATTTATTTTTTTATCACATAAAAAAAAGGGAAAATGTACCGCATTACAGTAGCATATATCATTGTGCAAATATATATACAGATTCCTTTTTAAAATACACATGATACATTTCATATAGATATGATAAACAGTAGTACTTAGTGCCTGAATTATGTTGTAAAGACCTGCAAATGTCACATGCACGTGGTCCCATGGCTTTGGACATACTATGGAGTCAATAATATTTTTATTATACGTTTAAAAGAGTATTTTTATGTAGGCAAATTGAAAAAATATGTAGCTAATACACATGTTAAACATGTTACACGTACTAAGGCTTTACAGGAGTGTGAGAGGGTGTTTAAACTGGTCTGCGTTTAAAGAAACGAATCTGTAATCTGAGCCCCTATTGTCTGACCATTCTACTATAGCTGAACGTTCTATAGGAACCATCGTTACTTGTTTACAATAAAGCTACTGTTAGGGCGTTCTGCAGGATCCCCTGGTCGTTCTACATGATCCCCTGTTGTCTGAACCTTATATATCTACTACAGAACGTTCTTTAGGATCCCTTATATTGTTTGTTTATCATGTATACACTAAAGGACGTTCTACAGGATCCCCTGGGCAGTCTACAGGATCCCTTGTTGTCTGAATATTATAAATATATCTACTATAGTATAGAATGTTCACTATAGGAACAAGTTTTTGGTCAGGATTCTTCTGAAAAAGCTCATACCAAATTTATGAAATATATTCTTGGTGTAAACAGAAAGTCAAGTAATATAGCTGTAATGTCAGAGATTGGTAGATTTCCTATGTATTTTACTATAATTTTATCAATGTTAAAATATTGTCATAGACTGGAACCTTTGAAAGAAGGCTTATTATTTGATACATTTATATGTTGTAAACATACAGTTACATAGTTCTAATGTAAATACATTGTATTCTAGTATAGATTATATTCAGAGAGAGATTGAATTACCAAATTTTGACCAATCAATTGGTTCTTTATGTCAGTATGTTAAAAATAAACTATGTTAAAGTTCTTCCATATTTTGGAATAAACTGAAGTATCAAACAATTAACTCCGAAAAAGGGAAAAAATTGTTTTAAAAAAGAAAAATATTTAGAATTACAGGACTTCAAAAAAAGACAGTCAATTTGTAAATTAAGAATAAGCGCTCATTTAAAAATTGAGACAAACAGATATTCAAAAAAACATATAGAAAGATCTGAGCGTCTTTGTTCTAATTGCTCATTCGGTAAAGTTGAAGATGAGCTTCATTTTTTATTAGAATGCCCTCTTTATGATATTCAAAAGAACGATTTTTTCCTAGACATTTCTAACAATTGTTATAATTTTATAAATTTAAATAAACATCTAAATTTTTATGGTTCTTGACCCAATAAAATGTTACTCTATGGAAAAACTGGGCTGTTATATTGGTGACTGTTTTGAATTAAGGAGATCAGGTATGAACACTGACACTAAGTCAAGTAAACAATTTGAGAATAAATACATATATAATGTAATTTTATTATTCTTTTATTCGCAATATATATGTGGTTTTTGGCTTGATTCTGACCAATGCTTATATTCCAAATATATATGTATATGCCTTTATAATTGTTGTTGTTACCAATTATGTAAATCAATTGTATCTGATTTTATGCCCTTTATGGGCCCTGGAATTTTTGGGAAAAAATTATATGGATCCCATATTGTTTGTTTATGATGTATATACTAAAGGGCGTGTTCTCTAGATCCCTTGTTGTCTGAACATTATATATAAATTAAACTATAGAACGTTCTATAGGATACCCTATTGTTTGTTTTTGATGTATCTACTAGGCTAAGAAAACGTTCTATAGAATCCCCTGTTGTTTGTGTATCATGTTTATACTAGAGGACTCCCCTGGGCGGTCTGCAGGATCCCCTGTTTTCTCAACATTATATATCTACTATAAGACGTTCTATAGGATCTCCTGTTGTTTGTTGTTCATTCACTGGGCGGTCTACACGATCCCCTGTTGTCTGAACATTATATATATACTGAAGGACGTTCTATAAGACCCCCTATTGATTGTTTTTCATGTTTATACTATAGGTCGTTCTACAGGATCCCAAGGGCGGTCTACATGATCCTCTTTTGTTAAAAATTATGCATCTGTGAAAGTAAATTCTATAGGTCCACCTGTAGTTTGTTTTTCATGTATACACTATAAGGCTTTTATGATCCCTTGTGCGGTCTGCAGGATCTCCTGTTTTCTCAACGTTATATATCTAAAATAGGACGTTCTATAGGGTCCCCTATTGGTGTTGTTCGTGTTTATTTTATAGGGCGTTCTACAGTATCCTCTTTTGTCTGAACATTATATATCTACTATAGAACGTTTTATAGGATCCCATATATTGTTTGTTTATTATGTATATACTAAAGGGCATTCTACAGAATTCCCTGTTGTCTGAACATTATATACTTACTATAGAACGTTCTATATGTTCCCCTATTGTTTGTTTATCGTGTATATAATAAGGGGCGTTCTACAGGATCCCCTGGGCGGTCTACAGGATTCCCTGATGTCTGAACATTATATACATACTAAAGGACGCTCTACAGGATCCCCTGTTGTTTGTTTTTTATGTATATATTAGAGGGCGTTATATATATGCGCCCATGGGCGGTCGATATGATCCCCTGTGGTTTAATAGTTGTGTATCTGTATAGGGCGTTCTATAGGATCCCCGGGGCGGTCTATATGATCCCTTTGTTTGGTTATCATGTATTCACTAGATTTATCTACTAGCTAGCGTTCTATGGGATACCCTGTTGGGTCTATAGGATCACCTGTTGTGTTATAATCATGTATCTGCTATAGGGCGTTCTATAGGTTCCCCTGGGCGGTCTATAGAATCCCCTGTTGGTTGTTAATCATGAATCTATAACAGGTTGTTCTATAGGATCCCCTGGGCGGTCTATAGGACCCCGTATTGTTCAATTATCGCATATCTGCTATAGGGAATTCTTTGGGATCCCCGGGTAGGTCCATTGGATCCTCTGTTGTTTGTTCAACATGTTTCTTCTAAATGGTGTTCCATAAAATCCCAGGGTCGGTCTATAGGAGCCTTTTAGTGTTTTCATCATGTATCTATTAGAGGGCGTTATACATATGCTCCCATAGGCGTTCTTTATGATCCCTTGTGGTTTAATAATTGTGTATCTGCTATAGGGCGTTCTAAAGGATCCCCGGGGCGGTCTATAGGATATCCTGTTGTTTGTTCATAATGTATCTATAACAGGTTGTTCTATACGATCCCCTGGGCTGTCTATAGGATACCCTGTTGTTTGTTCATCATGTATCTATAACAGGTTGTTCTATACGATACCTGGGCGGTATATAAGATCCCCTTTTGTTTAATAATCGCATATTCTATAGTGCATTCCATAAGATCCCCGGGTCTGTCTTTAGGATCCCCTATTGTTTATACCTTGGCGGTCTATATGATCCCCTTTTGTTTAATAATCGCACATTTTCTATAGTGCGTTCTATAGGATCCCCGTGTCTGTCTATAGGATCCTCTATTGTTTAATAACCCTGCATCTGCTATAGGGCGTTCTATGTTATCCCTTTCAAAGGTCGAGGGGCATATTGTTATCGGTTGGTTTTTTTTCTTTTTCTTTTCTTTTTCCCCATAATTTTATTGTTCCGACAAATTCTAGGAAAAGGATAGACACATTCATCTTTATGGAATTATGGCATAATGTAAACCATTATATTAAGTTGTGCTTTTTAATAAGGGGATGGTCCAAGATGGTCTCGATTACTATAAACACTGGTCAACAGTATTTTTTTAATGTTTTTTGTATATAATTCTAGTATTTCTGAGCATAGAACCATGATATTCAATATACAAAGTAGGTGTCAACAATTTGTATGATCCTCAGAACTACATGTACCTAGCAGTAGGTAGTTGTGTTTTTTAGTATAAATTTTATTTCAAAATTGCTGACGGTAACCTAGTAATGGCAAGGTCGTCTGGCAACTTGACAACAGTATGACATCCACCTTTGCTCGCAATGGCAATTCTATTTGTTTTCGAATTCTTATGGATTTGTACAGACAGGAGAAAAGAAATTGACCCGTCTTTTAATATCCCTTTCCGATGTATTGATGATGTACTGTCTATTAATGATAATAGATTCAATGAGTATATATGGCAAGCCGTTTTACTATTTATTCTAACTTCAAGATAGCTCATATAATATATCAGATATTTCAAATGATATATAAAATCTCTCTCTCATATATAATATACAAGATATATCATATAATATATAATATATAAGATATTTTATATAATTTACTCCTTATAAGATATCGTATCAACTATAAAAGATAGCTTTTATACTTTATAATAGTTATCAAAAGTACCGGGATTATAATTTTATACGCCAGACGCGCGTTTCGTCTACATAAGACTCATCAGTGACGCTCAGATCAAAATAGTTAAAAAGCCAAATAAATACCGAGTTGAAGAGCATTGAAGACCCAAAATTCCAAAAAGTTGTGCCAAATACGGCTAAGGTAATCTACTCCTGGGGTAAGAAATTCCTTAGTTTTTCGAAAAATTCAAAGTTTTGTAAACAGAAAATTTATAAAAATGACCATATAATTGATATTCATGTCAACACCGAAGTGCTGACTACTGGGCTGGTGATACCCTCGGGAACGAAACGTCCACCAGCAGTGGCATCGACCCAGTGGTGTAAATAGTTATCAAAAGTACCAGGATTATAATTTTATACGCCAGACGCGCGTTTCGTCTACATAAGACTCATCAGTGACGCTCAGATCAAAATAGTTAAAAAGCCAAATAAATACAAAGTTGAAGAGCATTGAGGACCCAAAATTCCAAAAAGTTGTGCCAAATACGGCTAAGGTAATCTACTCCGGGGGTAAGAAATTCCTTAATATAAGTATAAGATATATTATACACTTAAGAAGATATATTATAAACGAAATGAAAAAAAAAGAAAAGAACAATAACAATATAATATGCCCCCTTTGAAAAGGATAACAAAGAACGTCCTATAGCAGATGCACGACTATTAAACAAAAGGGGATCATATAGACCGCCCTGGGGATCCTATAAAACGCCCTCTAGCAGATACACGAATATTGCACAACAGGTGATCCTATAGACCCAACAGGGGATCCCATAGAACGTTCCCTAGTAGATACATGATTACATAACAACGGGATCCTATAGAACACCCTATAGCAGATACACAATTATTAAACCACAGGGAATCCGATAGATCGCACAGGGGATCCTGTAGAACGCCCTCCAATAGATACATTATGAACAAACAACAGGGCTCCTATAGACCGACCTAGAGATTCTATGGACCGACCCGGGGATCTTAAAGAACTCCCTATAGTAGATGCACGATTATTAAACAATACGGGATCATATAGACCGCCCAGGGAATCCTATAGAACGCCCTATTATAGATACATGATGAACAACCAACAGGGGATCCTATAGACCGCCCCGGGGATCCTATAGAACGCCCTATAGCAGATACACGATTATTCAACAATAGGAGATCCTAAATAGGACACCTTCAAGTGGATACATCTAGCAGATACACAAATATCAAACAATAGGGGATCATATAAAACGCCCTGTTATAGATACATGATGCACAACGAACAGGGGAACTTATGAACGGTAAAGAGGAACTTATAGAACGCCTTATACTGGAAACATAATGAAAAAAATAACCAGGGGATCCTATAGACTACCCCGGGATCCAATATAACACCGTATAGCAGCTACACGATTATTAAACAAGTGATCATATAGACCCAACAGGGGATCATATAGCACGTTCTCTTGTAGATACATGATTAACAAACAACGGGATCCTATAGAATGCCCTCTAATAGCTACATGATGAACAAACAACAGGGGCTCCCTTAGATCGACCTTTGGATTATATCGAACACCCTCTAGAAAATACATGGTGAACAAACAACAGGGGATCCTTTAGAAAGACCCAAGGATTCTATAGAACACCCTTTAGCAGATTCACGATTATAAAACAATAGGGGATCTTATAGTCCGACCGGGGATCCTATAGAAAGCCCTATAGCAGATGCACAATTAGGATCCTATTAAACGTCCTGTTATTGATGCATGATGAACAACCAACAGGGGAACATATAGACAGCCCAGAGGATCTTAAATAACGCCTTATACTAGAAACATAATGAACAAACAGCAGGTTATTCTAAAGACCGCCCCGGAGATCCTATAGAACGCCCTTCAGCATGCAGATACACGACTATTACACAACAGGGGATCCTATAAAACGCCCTCTAGTATATACGTAAAGAAGATACATGTTTAAAAAAACAGGGGAACCTATAGAAGGTCCTATGCTAGATGCATACAAATCAAACAGGGGATCCTGAAGAATATATAATGCTCAGACAACGGTAGATCATGTAGAACGGCCTATAGTATAAACATGAAAAACAATCAACAGGGGATCCTATAGAACATCCTATGATAGAAAACAGGGGATCCTGCAGACCGCCCAAGGGATCATAAACGCCCTATAATATATAAATAATAAACAAAGAACAGGGGAACCTATAGAATTTCATATCTCAGATGCATATTTTTTTTTATAAAAGGGGATTCTGTAGACCGCCCTATAGTATAAATATGAAAAACAAAGAACAGGGGAACCTATATAATTTCCTATCTCAGATGCATATTTTTTAAACAAAAGGGGGTTCTTTAGAGCGCTTAGGGGATCCGGTAGAACGCCCTATAGTATAAATATGAAAAACAAAGAACAGGGGAACCTATAGAATTCACTATCTCAGATGCATATTTAAAAAAAAGGGGGGATTCTATAGACCGCCCAGGGGATCCTGTAAAACGCCCGATAGTATAAACATAAAAAAACAATCAACAGGGCATACTGTAGACCGCCCAGGGGATCCGGTATAACGCCCTTTAGTATATAAATAATAAACAAACAATATAGGGGATCCTATAGAACGTCCTATAGTAGATATATAATGTAAAGACAACAGGGGATCCTGTATACCGCCCAGGGGATCCTGTAGAACGCCCGATAGTATAAACATAAAAAAACATCAACAGGGATACTGTAGACCGCCCAGGGGATCCGGTAGAACGCCCTTTTAGTATATAAATAATAAACAAACAATATAGGGGATCCTATAGAACGTCCTATAGTAGATATATAATGTAAAGACAATAGGGGATCCTGTAGACCGCCCAGGGGCTCCCGTATAACGCCCTTTAGTATAAACATGAAAAACAATCAACAGGGGGGCTAATAGAACGTCTTTTAGTAGATATATAATGTTCAGACAACAAGGGATCAAGAAGACCGCCCAGGGGATACTGTAGAACGCCCTTTAGTATATACTTGATTAACAAACAATAAGGGATCCTATAGAACGTCTTATAGTAGATATATTATGTTGAGAAAACAGGGGATCCCGTAGACCGACCAGGGGATCCTGTAGAACGCCCTATAGTATATACTTGAAAAACAAACAACAGGGGATCCTGTAGAATGTCTTGTAGTAGATACATAATGTTGAGAAAGCAGGGGATCACACAGACCGACCAAGGGATCCCGTAGAAAGTCCTCTATTAGATACTTCAAAAAACAAACAATAAAGTATCCTATAGAACGTTTCTTTATTATTATGAGGCTGACTTCATGCAGGCTGACTTACATCTAGAAATTGACAATGAGGGTCGGTTGAAAACAAAACTTTACGACAAAAGAGATGATTTCAGCTTTCCAATTGTGAACTTTCCATTTCTAAGTACCAACATTCCAGCAGCACCTGCTTACGGGGTATATATCTCCCAATTGATACGATATTCACGTGCTTGCATTTCCTATCATGATTTTCTTGATAGAGGGTTACTGCTCACAAGGAAGCTATTAATCCAAGAGTTCCAAATGGTGAAGTTGAAATCATCTCTTTGTAAATTTTACGGACGCCATCACGAGTTGGTTGACCGTGATGGAATAACCGTTTCACAAATGATATCGGATATGTTCCTTACGTCGTAACTACAATCCCCTTCCCTTTCATGAATTTGACCTACCGAATAAGACTATTTACCGGATTTGTAATCACATAAGCAACACGACGGCTGCCACATGTGGAGCAGGATCTGCTTACCCTTCCGGAGCACCTGAGATCACCCCTAGTTTTTGGTGGGGTTCGTGTTGTTTATTCTTTAGTTTTCTATGTTGTGTCATGTTTACTATTGTTTTTCTGTTTGTCTTTTTCATTTTTAGCCATGGCGTTGTCAGTTTATTTTAGATTTATGAGTTTGACTGTCCCTTTTTGGTATCTTTCGTCCCTCTTTTGTATAGTTTATATATAATGTTCAGGCAACAGGGGATCATGTAGAACGTCCTTTGCTATATACATGATAAACAAACAATATAGGAGATCCTATAGAACGTACTATAACTAGAAATATAAGGTTCAGACAACAGGGGACCATGTAGACCGCCCAGAAGATCCCGTAGAACGCCCTAATAGAACATGTAGCTTCATTATAAACAATTAACAGGGGAAACGAAGACTTGCACCCCCACCCACACCCCTACTACCACCACCCCCTCACACCCCGTAAAGGTAATGTCTCGTGTCTAAGAACGTGTAAGCTACATGTTGTTTTTTTTCAATTTGCCTACATCAAAGTACTCTATAAAGCAGATAATAAAAATATTATTAACTCCATAGTATATTCAAAGCCATGGGATCACGTGCATGGGACATTTGCAAGTCTTTACAACATAATTAAGGCACCACTACTGTGTGTCATATATTTGTGAAATATCATATATATCTTAAAAAGGAATATGTATTTGCTTAATGAGGGCACAATGATATATGCTACTGTAATGCGGAACATTTTCCTATTTAAGACACCATTTCACGTTGAACGTGAAATAATTTCTGTCATAAACGTTGCACGAAAAATAAAAATTGACTTTAAGGTGAACCTTTTGTGACTGAGTCACTGTCCTCTTGTATATATGAAATCTCTGTTTTACTTAATAGTCCCTGTTTAGTGTGTACACATTTATGATATAAATAATTTACAGCTTTTAAAAAAGTAAATAAAGATATTCTGAACTTTTAAAATGCAAATAAAGGAACAACATCATTGGCCTTACCGTCTTATCATTTCTTATCACGGAAACAAAATTAAATCAATTTCGTTCTTGTCCATGTTGACGATCCCTGTCTAGTGTTGTTTTTTTTTTTTTTTAAATACTGAGCACGCAAAATAAGCATTTGAATCACGAAGCACGTATAAAAATTACATAAGCAGAACATGTTGAACACCTCGCTGTTTTGCACGACAGTACGTAAAATAAAAAAGTAAAAACACGTTGAACGTGAAATAAAAAAACGCAATCACGTACCACGAAAATAACCCTCTACCACTCTCCATGAAAGTTAATGATTTTGCATCGTTTTTTTAAGATAGTTTTACATGTTAAGAAAATTCTTTTTTTAGCATTAGTATTTTCCGAATCGTTTAAAAATAGCCTATAATTAAAATATGCATAATTCATGAATCGTGACGTAGGGCGGTCTACGGGATCTCTTCTTCGGCTTACATACCGATGTTCAAAACTCATAAATCGATAGACAAAAACAAATCCGGGTCATAATCCAAAACCGAGGGAAACGCATTTAATACAATAAAATGACGACACAACATTAAAATGTAACACACACAGAAACGAACTAAGCATTAGACAAATCCGATGCGAATAACAAATATAACATCAAAACTAAATACATGAATTTGGGATAGAAAAGTTCCGTGACACGTCTTAATAATGTGAATTCACACTCAAATATAAGAGGAAACAAACGAAACAAAAGAAACACAACGTTAAAATGTAACACTCACAGAAACGAACTACAATATAACAATGACCATATTCCTGACTTGGTACAGGACATTTAAAAAAAAAAGTGCTTGACAACATACTAAACAAGTGGATCTTAAATATGCACCAAGGCTTCGTGTTGAAGACCGTACATTGACCTTTAATTGTTCACTTTTCCTTAATTGTCTCTTTGACAGTGAGTTGTCTCATTGTAACTTACACAACATTACCTTAAAAAAACATTTTGGTTGTGTGTTATCTTGGATTATTAGTACTCAACCTCACTAAATTTTTAGTCTACCCTTTCACGATTAGTATCTATTTTGAATGTTTTTGAATGTTTTTGAACTTTCGGGAATTTCACCTTATCAGACAATAGTTTTAAGCTGCAGAAAAATACATTAAATGATGCTCAACAACAGATGGACGTAATATTGATCTATGTGGATAAGTTTTTTGATTTTCAAGATCTAAATTGGTAGCGCGCCATCCCTACAATGATGTTTATTTCAACAAAAATAGGTGGTGTAATGGGGAGATAAATTGTACGAAGTAGAATCATGACTGCACGATGTATTTTGAAAGTTCTTGATAATTTAACGAATAAATATCATCAAGATAACGGTAAGTGTTAATCAACTAATCAATTAAATGCAATTTATCAGGTTTTTGACTGGGTTTGATCTTACACCATGATTCATAACAGTACAATAACAGGTATGATATGAAATGTGCGCAAATGAGTTGCATAATTTAAATATATATTCATTCAGATTTACCAAACGACCATTTAATCAAATTTTAAAACTTTTTTGTGGAAGTGTTGAGTAAAGGGCTGAAAAGTCAAAACCGTCAACAGAATAAAAAAGAACCATCCAAAAGCATTCAAAAAGCATTCATAATCGCATGACATTAGTAACCAGATTAGTAGCTATAGGGCAATCACAAGACAGTTACGGCACATAACGTTCCAAAAATTCTAAAATAACACTCCACAGTTATAAATTAAGATTAAAATTGAACCACAAAATATCTATCTTATTTCCTGACTTTCTAATATATTAACCTAACTGCTTTTGTTGTACGAGTGCATATGTATATAATCAGTATTTTTTCATAGATTTAATTTTCAAAAGTTAAAAGGATGAAATATAATTCCTATTATTTGTATCCATGGCAACATTCTGCATTTATTTACCATAAAATATTGCAAAAAAGGGGGGGAATGTCACATATCCTCCAAAAATTTTCATCAAACTAGAAGTTCAATGCCTTAGAGTGATTCCGTATTTGAAACTGTTGACATTTTACAACTTATAATCAAATAAAAAAAAGGTGTCTTTCGCCTCATTTTTTTCTAAAAATTTAATCACAAAGCTCATGCGACAAAAAGTTGGAAAAAAACTTTACAAAATCTGCCGGACCAATGTTTGGTATGGATATGCAAATATGGACTGTCATACAGAAAATAGCCTATATTACATACATGACATAATCTTGAGTTTGATTTTAACCCAAAAATGAATTTTATTGCACAAAATCCACAGGGACAAAATTCGAAACTACACACCTACTACAACTGTGGAGTGCTATCTCAGCAAACTTCCCGGAGAAATCCGGTTGATCATTTTGAGCATGTTCAAAACCTTGAACGGACGTCCAACGGATGCAATGTTCGTTGAACGTCCGTAAGACGTCTGTTTTGTACGGCACTCGTCCGTTTCGATTCCGTTTTTTTGTATTCGTTACTTGTACGTTAATCATCCGTTGGAAGTCCGGTAGAGAAATTCACAAACGGACTTCTTTCGGACGTTTTACGAATAAAATGGATGTTGAACGAATGTGAAACGGACTTCTAACGGACGTATAACGGATAAAACGATCAATGAACGGATCTGAAACGGATAACTGTCAATTGAAAGTTTCGAGTCAGAAATGCCAATTATTGATATGTCAGATTTCTTAAGTGTCATGAATTCTTATTATTCATAATCGATTTCAGAGTAAAGGCACTCCTTCACTATCAAGCAGCTCTTATTCAATTCAGACACTGACTTTTGGTGGCATTTTGAAAAACAAACCAAAACCATTTACACAGAAACTTTTTGAATATTTATGTTTTATTATTGTTGCCTTTAATTTTTCCTTATTTCTTGTTCATCCGTTTTATCCGGTACGCTTCCGTTAGGTATCCGTTTTATGCGGTACTCGTCCGATGGATTTTCGTTCGACATCCGTTCTGTGCGGTACGTGTTCGTTTCTCGTACGTTGCATATCCGTTGTGTATTCATTACGCGTCCATTTTATTTGGTCAATACTTGAACGGACTTCCAACGGACAAATTTATTTACATCCGTTAGGCGTCCGTTTGTGCTATTCGATAAGGTTTGACCACAGCTTAACGTATTATTGAAATAAGCATTTGCACCCGTTTGGTTCGAAAGTATAGGCATTGACTCAAACATTATTTTTGATGACGTGCCCAACGCCCCTTAATTACAGAAGATCTATCAATGATACTATAACTTAAAATCGACAACACAGAAACAATACAACCTTCAGGCTTCGAAGACGCAGATGATATAATGCGTCACCAAGGTAAAGGTACGTTACTGGTCGAGACAGAGACGATACAGAAAATGACGATTAGTGTATTTTTCGTACCAAAGATAGCTGTTTCATTAAACAAACATATTCGAAAATTTAACTTGAGAAACAAGTACATGTATCTGCAAGGCTTAAATCTAGCGCATCCAATCACTGATCTATAACAACTGACAGTTTGTTGAATTCCTTTTTCATCAGCGGAGAGAGACCTATCGCAGTAAAATCAAGTCTAGGCTAACATCTATCCGGTTTGTTGAAAGAAACAGATTCATCATATAGAACAAAGCGCGTAATGGTTTCGTTCACTCAAGTGAAAACAAAGAATTAACTGAAAAACAAAACTAATCATACCGCACCATCCAGTTACATTAAAGCAGATGCATGTGAACAAAATACCGTACAAGACATTCATCCAAGATGTCAAACAAGTTAAACAGCTGATGAAAAATCCGTAATTGGTTGAATCTTCCATCAAATTGAAATGACAAAGAACTAATGTTAACTGTTAAAACCTTTTGTGTAAACTGTTAATCGTTATTAAGTGCAAGGAACAGTAAATGGGCTATGTCGCAGATTTGGCTAAAATTTTGCATACAACCTTGGCTCGGTGAAATACATCTATAAATCAAAAGAAAATATGCATTTTTGTCTTTTATTATCAGATTGATTTCTATTGATATTGGTGAATATTTGTATAGAAGGCACACAAATCGGCGAAAAACATATAAAGTTTGTCTTGAAATTGGCAAATCTCTAATTCTACTCTTAGATTATTTAAAAAAAAAGACTATATGTTGTTAACATGATAAAAGAGATGATTTTTCATTTCCTATCGTTAATTATCCATTTTTAGATGGTGACGTTCCCTTGTCGCCATCTTACGGTGTTTATATATCCCAACTTGTACGATTCGCTCGTGTGTGTAACAATGTTTTAGATTTTAACGAGAGAAATTTATGTATTACTGAAAAATTATTACACCAGGGTTTTCGATATCACAAACTAGTCAAAACATTTACTAAATTTTATCATCGGTACAAGGACATCATTCGTAAATAAAGCTCAACATGCAGACTTCTTATGCGTTCAGGTATTTCACATCCAATTTTTTATGGAAATATTCTTTATAAAGCACAAAGGTGTCAGTATTCACCTCAGAAACTAACAAAACCTTTGAATAGACTTATTAATAAGGGATATAGTTACGATACTGTTGTCAGGTCATTAAAGATTGCATACTTTGGTGTTAATATTGATTCACTTATAGGGTCTTTGCGTCGGAACTAAACACATTTATTCAAAAACCAGTTGTTGGCATGACACGGGTTATGTTATTCTCATATATTTTATGATGGTATGATACTAAACCCCTAACGGGAAGGATTGTTATTGATGCTCATATGATGAACCCATAATCTTTCAGTCAGTTTAATTGGAGTCTGGAGCTGGCATGTCAGTTAACTGCTAGTAGTCTGTTGTTATTTATGTATTATTGTCATTTTGTTTATTTTCTTTGGTTACTTCTTCTGACATCAGACTCGGACTTTTCTTGAACTGAATTTTAATGTGCGTATTGTTATGCGTTTACTTCTCTACATTGGCTAGAGGTATAGGGGGAGGGTTGAGATCTCACAAACATGTTTAACCCCGTCGCATTTTTGCGCCTGTCCAAAGTCAGGAGCCTCTGGTCTTTGTTAGTCTTGTATTATTTTAATTTTAGTTTCTTGTGTACAATTTGGAAATTAGTATGGCGTTCATTATCACTGAACTAGTATATATTTGTTTAGGGGCCAGCTGAAGGACGCCTCCGGGTGCGGGAATTTCTCGCTACATTGAAGACTTGTTGGTGACCTTCTGCTGTTGTTTTTTTCTACGGTCGGGTTGTTGTCTCTTTGACACATTCCCCATTTCCTTTCTCAATTTTACATAAATTTCTGTTTTAATGATATAAGTTAATCACATGGTCACCGACTTCGTTTTTTGTCTATTAATCAATTTGTTACCTTCAACGCCTGCGACGTTTTATTGGATTTTTTTTAACAAAGAACACAACTTTAAATAATGGATACCGTAACAACGAAGTCGGTGACCCTATTTTCATTTTGCATCACTATAACGGAAATTTATGTATCAACAACATACAGTTTTTTAAGAAAAAACTACGGAGAAGAATCAGAGATTTTGCGATTTTAAGACAATTTTAAAGATTTTATGCCGATTGTGCTTTCTATAAAAATGTTTACCAACTTTGTAAGAATTCAATCATTAATATTTTAAATCATAAATACGATAATTGCATTATTTTTCGATTTTCAATCACAGTTCATCGAGCCAGAGTTGTATGCAAAATTTTACTGAAATCTGTGACAAAGCCCATCTACTGTAACTTTACCTTTAGAGTTACAAAGTGTCAAATTTTATTACTGATTACCATTATACAAACGCAGTAATAATTTTCCTGTACATAGTGATTTTAAGTTTCAAACGTCAAGATATATATTGTAGCTAGATAACTTTAAGATGTGTCACTTGTATACTTAGGCAATTCTAGATGTTTTACAAGTGATAACATACAACATTTCCTTATTTAATTCACGTCTTCTCGACAGTTACATTATATATCAATATACTAAATAAATAAATGATTGAGAATACGCTAAAGTAATAAAAAGTCAAGAGAATTTCAGAACGCAATTTGGTTTTGAACAATATCTATCACGCTTTGTGCATGCAGACTCCACGCGGCCTTCACTTGATTTTACTATTTTTAGAATAATTGCATAGTAACCAAATGCACTTGATTCAACCTTTACTAATTATGCAACATTTTTGACCTGGTCGTGATTAATGTCCTATAATAAGAACCCATGCAGCTTTCACCTGATTCTCTATTTATAGAAAAATGTCAGAGTAACCTGTCCATATGAACTTGATTGATTCTTAGCATGTTATTTATACGGAGCCCCTAAATAAATATCTTATTAACAGAATTTGTAGTGTCAGAAGTTATATTAATTTATTTATGGCATCTTAAACTGTAAATGCATACTATACGCTTGTATACCCGAATATAAAAAAATAGAGGCTAATAGGGTGGTAAAGTATAAAGAAATTTAAACAAAATAATTAAACAAAAATAAAGAATACAGACCAATTACATGATAATGGGAAAAATACAGAAATTCGATGTCTTGGGTACACAAAAGGCCAACCTAATGCTGGGAAAATGTAATACTACCGTTTTCCCTATACATCAAACATCATGAAATTGAATATTTTGTCCAGATAGTTATCAAAAGTACCAGGATTATAATTTTATACGCCAGACGCGCGTTTCGTCTACATAAGACTCATCAGTGACGCTCAGATCAAAATAGTTAAAAAGCCAGAACTATACGAATGAAAATTATGATAGATCCAAATTTTATTCAGATTGTACTATAAAGAAACCGAAGTTTTTTTTCAATTTATTTACATAAACTTATAAAAACAACTGCAGCATTACTATTATATGTAGACCTTCATTGCATAAAACAATGGAAATAACATTGTATATTGATATAAACGATCAAACTTGTAAATTATATATAAATATACTAAATAAATAAATGATTTGGAAAAAACATTGAAGGTATATAAAGTCATGAGAATTCCGAATGCAATTGGGTTATATCCGGGCACTCTGGTTATAAACCTTGGTTCCATCTGGGTTTTCTGGTTCTGAACCTTGGTTCTCTGGTTCGAAACCATGGTAACTGGTTCAACATCCGGGTTGTTTGGTTAAGGCAACCCAACTTCTTGGTTCCATCTGGGTTCTATTCTAGATCATTCTAATGTTCCCGTTGAACATAACAGAAGATAACCGCAAGTCTCCGAATAAAAAGGTAAAGTAGGTCAAAGACGCTATAATTATTTTATACATTGACGGTAAAGGAAGCTTTAAGGTATTTATCTTCTCATTTTAATTATTTTGATAAGGAAACTAGATAAAATAAAGCATATCGTATAGATTTAAAAAAAACGAAGTATACAGTACATCGAACATCCTTTTATTTAATGCAGTCGTTTTGTTTTCTTTTTCCCCCTTTACTCATCCCTTATTTACGTAAATATGTATTGACATAGGCTGATCCAGAACTTTTTCTAAGGGGGGCGGCTTCAGTCATGCTTCAATGATTCCCTATATAATCCACAATTTTCCCCCCACGAAAGTACATGTTGTTTATATGGCTAACAATATGTGCATCTAGCCACTTGACCAGTTGACGACTTGCATTTATTTAATATAAATATTTGATTGCACATTTATTATCAAGTTCGACTGAATTTTATTTAATGGCTTTTTAATAATGTCAGATTTGAAATACATGGGAAGTATATGCAACAAATCTGTTTGTTCAAAACAGAATGTTAAAAGACATATAACGGAAAGCGATCATCAATAAGTTGGTAAGCTTTAACTAGTTGGAAAAAAGTTATAAAGTATAATAAAATGTATGATTATGTACAATAATTAAATTTGTTAAATTTGATACTTATTTAGTCATTGTAAAGGGCATGCATATAAGAGGGTTTGGATGGGGTTAAATGATTAAAGAATAATGCCCTTAAAAAATGAAGATTAGAGAATAATGAGCCAAAAAATAGAAGATTAGAGAATAAAAGGGTTAATTTTTGGAAGATTAGAGAAAAAAGGGGTTAATTTTTTAAAGATTAGAGAAAAATGGGGTGAAAATTAAATGTTTACAGAATAACAGACCCCCCCATCCATACCCTCATATAATCATTCGGCCAAAAATAAAGAAATCAAAATTAAGATTGAAAATGTTTATAATAAAATTATGTTAAGATGTGTTAATGACAGTGTTAGTGGAATGTGTATCATAAGCACAATAGTCAGAACTTCTGTGTTGGCGCCATGATTAAGGGGCATAAAGAGTTACACTAATCTGTCCCGAACGTCCCATAAAAACGAGTTCCGCTCTCCTAACTTTAGTTTGCCTCAACCAAATACTTCAAAACTTATACACAATAAATAAAAGAAGCTGGTGCATGCATGTCAATGAGAACTCTTCACAAGAGACTAAATGACACAGAAATTAACAATTATACAATGTAGCCTAGGACACCACACAGTCTTCAACAATGAGCAAGATTCATACCGCAAAGTCAGCTATTAAAGGCACCGACATGACAATACGAGAAAACAAACGGTCTAATTTATGTATAAAAAATAACTGAAAAACAAGATAGGTACGTGCACATAAATTAAGGCGGGGTTAAACATGTAAGCGGGATCTAACCCTCCCCCTTATGTTGCATGAGTGCCAATGAGAACTCTCCACAAAAGAAAAGACCAGATGACACAAACACTAACAACTATCATAGGTCATACACAGCTTTCAACAATGAGCAAAGTCAATATTGCATATAGTAAGCAATAAAAGGCACTGAAATGACATTGTAAAACAATATTCAAACGAGAAAATAAACAAACAAAAAATGATCGAAAAACAAGTCTGTAACACATAAAATCAACATTTATTGAATTACAGGCTCTTGACTTACCACAGGCACATACATACCGAATAAGGCGGAGTTGAGCATGTAAGCGGGATCCACACCTCAACACAAAATCAATTTTTTAAGTGTCACTTTTACCGTTTAAGAGTTATCATGTCCCTTTAAAAACATAAGTGCTGACTCTTTCGTTTCCTTTCTCTTAAATAAGTCTGACTCAATAAAATGTTAGGAACCTTATACGCGATTCACATTACCCAATAACATAGATCTATTAAGTTCGATATTGGGTCCCGATGGCGACACTGTTCATGAGTTTTTAGATGTAAAAAGTTATTGTCCGAGTACCAATGATACAAATGTCAACCCGGAGCCTTGAGATAGGAAAACTGCTAAAACCATTGTTTCCGTTCTTTAACTTTAATTTACCTCAACCAAATGTTTTGAAACTTTTTCACAATGCTTATGAACACAAAACGGTCAAAATTACGCGAATCCGGCATCTATTTTATGTGAAAGATTACTCATTTTTCTCACAAGCAGGGTCATCTGTGGTTAATAGACATATTCTACATTTATTTCATTAATCAGCTTATTTATTTCCATTGAGTTCTTCTTTGAATAGACTTACAGAAGTAACTTGCACATTTTTTTTTCAGAATCTCGGTGCAGTTTGGTAACAGACAGTGATATTCCAAGTTAAATGTGACCAACTTAACAAAGTGTTTCACTAGGTTGAGCTCTCTGTCTAAGTGTACTTTAAAGGTTCTTAGCATTGAGTTCAGTTTATTGATATGCGTATTTCGTCAGTGTGAATTTTTATGACGTAAAAGCAGACTATCCACCACCTACATGTCCATGAAATGAAATCTAAGGTAAAATGAGTTCAGTGGCGGATCCAGACATTTTCATAAGTGGGGCCCACTGACTGACCTAAGAGGGGCCCGCTTCAGTTGCGCTTCAGTGATTCCCTATATAAGCAACCAAATTTTTTCCCAAAAGGGGGGGGGGGCGGTCATTTTGGTCTTTTGTGGATAATTGTCCTATTGGTAATCATACAACATCTTCATTTTTATATCTTCAACAAAGCGAGAAAATCCCTCGCTCAGAGGAAGGCTTCATCTGGTCCTTAACAAAATGTGTTCCAGTTCAAACTCCAAATAATAAAATAAACTTACAATTAAAATCATACAATACTAACAAAAACCAGAGACTCCTGACTTATCATACCACATCCAATATGCAAAGGTCAAGAGTCAAAAAGTTATAGTCTGGTCAAGAGATCCTTGACAAAAAAAAAACCAACACAAAGTGGATTTTGAGAAAAGGGTCATCGTTGTACACAAAACTAACAATATATCTTTATATCTAATATATCTAAGAAGATGTGGTACGAGTGCCAATCATACAGTTAATTCTCCATTTAATTCAAACAAAATATACAAGTTTTACATTGAGGGCAAAGGTCAAGCTCATATGAAGTTTATCGTGCCAATAGACTAGTCATCTTATGACAACACATCTACATGCAACATATTCAGAAGCAAGGTCAATTGAAAATTATATTTTGAGGTCAAGGTAATATACCGAGGAACACACTGCAACATGATGACACATTCAACGTACATACATGTAGGTCGGGAGTCAAAAAGTCAAAGTCCAAATGTTCCATGTGAAAATTCACACAGCAGTCTTGCGCGAAAGCTCATCATGGTACACGTAACAATGTCTTATGTCATGATGCACTACAATGCAAAATATAGAAAACCTAGGGCAGAGACTGAAACACAAGACATAACTAAACTCAATTGAATGGTACTTGTATACCAAGTCACTACAATTGCCTTCAACAAAGAATATAAACTCTCGCAACAAAACAAAGTTAAATCCGGCCGACTTTCACTTAAGTTTGAGCAGGATTATTTGCAACGATTATCCTACCACATATAATTTAGAATCGAGTCGTGCAGTTATGTCAATAAGAACAATACAAGACAGAGTTGTAAACAAAAGAAAGTAATGATACATATCGAATTTTTAATCCCAATGCACAAATTAGGAACCGTAGTTTTCTTTCAATTTTTCATTTCTAAAATGTACGCTTGGGTTAAACAATGGAAATTAACACTGTATATTTATATAAACGATCAATCTTGTAAATAAATAAATAAATAATCTTTATTTCAAGAGGATGATCCCATTAGTTAAAACTAATCTTCCTGAGAGTCCTCAAAATAATAATAACATAGTTATAAGTACAAACAGTATTATAAAGTTATATTATACACAATATACAATTGTATTGAAATAATAATGAAAATGCATATTAATTTGCACAATTGATGAAAAATTTGTAACATTTTGTTTTAAAAGATACAAGTGTATCACTCATTTTGATTTCATTTGGTAAACTGTTCCATATTTGAGAACCTGAATATGTAAATGTTTTCTTTAAAAAAATTGTTTTTGGTTTTGGAAGATTTAATAGTTTTTCATCAGCTGAACGTAAGTTATAGTTTTGATTATTAGTAAAATGAAAATTTTCTTCTAAATAGTTAGGAACCATGCCATTAACTGATTTAAATACAAGTATTGCCTTTTGGTATTGAATTCGTTTTTCCACATTTAACCAGTGTAAACTTTTAAACAATAAACTGGATGATGTCATTATGTCAGCTTCTACTATAACCCTAGCAGATTTCTTTAATAATTTATTAAGTTTATTTATTCCACTTTCACAACAACTTCCCCATATATTGCAACAATAATCAAATAATGGCAGAATATAAGCATTAAAATAGATAATACGTATATGCATAGGTAAATATTTTCTTATCTTTTGTAATAAGTTGATTCTATTTGATATAGTAATTGACATTTTATCTATTTGCTGATTCCAATTTAAGTTTTTGTCAATATATAAACCAAGTAGTTTTTCACAATCTACATTTTCTATTTGTTCATTTGAAATATTTAATTACATAATTTAATTACATATTTAATAAATACATTGATGATGTATGCCTTCGGCCTCCAGATAAGGCCTTTAGTTTCTTTTTTAATATGTCTAAAGAAGGCGCAGTGACAGTAAAGGCGGGAATCTATATCCAAGACTTAGAGTTCACTTTTTGTTTTAGAAGTCCCGTTGGCAATCTTCTTCAAGTTACAACGTGCCATTTAGACTTAATAAAAGTTAAACATTTACGAATTCTCAGTACCGCCTAATTTGTTTCATTCAAAACGTAAGAACCAGCGTTTAGAAGAAGCAGATAAAGTGTTTAGCCTCAGCTGTATGAGAAGCTTTTGACAATCACTCGGCTATACAATTTTACGATAAAGTTTGATGTCATCGGCAAAATATTTAGCAGTATGTATTCCAACAGTTTGATGAATTCCACCTGGTAGACCGGCTTTCTGGCGTTGGTTTCTTAGAATTTTAAAATCCATCTTAGAATGTTTCCACGTATACTGACATTTTCTAAATATATCTTCAATCAATGCTGAGGAACTGTATCGAACGCTTTGGCAAAGTGAAATAAAATAAAATCAGTACCCAATCTGTCGTCAAATTATTCAGCCCAAACAATCCATTACCTATTAATTAATTAAAACAAGAATTTGAAAACCGCGATGGTGACAAGATAAATATGTATTTCGAATAGTATATGACAATAAATCATCTTGAATCATTATTTGCATCATGTTTGCTATATGTATAGTTAACGAAACTAGTCTATATTTAGTATAATTTGATGCAATAGTTCGAAAGCCCTCTTTACAGCGACTTTGGTGATGTAATAGGGAAAAACTTTCACGAGTATAAGCTCTGAAATATACCTGTCACGTTTTCTTGTGGTGGTGGTTAAAGTTAACTGACAAACAGTGGAAATCCCTCTTGGGAGTACAAGAGGGAAAACTATTTTGAAAACATTTTAGTTGGCAATAACTTTTTCAATATTCAGCTAGTGTAAACAAAACTAGCAGAGAATGGAAGAAAATCCCAATCTTAAAGACCAATGATAAGATTCAATGTATTTTTTTGTATACTAAATTGCATTTGTATACTAAATTAACACAAGAGAACATATAACTCGGACGTTTTTTTTAAACTGAGTTTTGCTGTGCGTATTGCTGTGTCGTTATTTTTTACATTGACTAGAGGTATAGGAGAGGGTTAATATTTCACTCAACATATTGAACTCAGCCGCACGTTTGCGCCTGTCCCGAGTCAAGAGCCTTTTCTAGTCTTGTATGATTTTTAATCTTAGTTCATTTATATGTTTTGGAGTTTTGTGTGACGTCCATTTTCACTAAACTTGTACACCTTTTGTGTGTAATGTCTTTTTATATTTAACCATAAAAATATATTAGGTAAGCTGTTTAAATTGTAATGTCCATCAAAAATACGTTTCTCATCAGTTTATTGTATACTCTTCTTTAGGCATTGACATCTTTAAATAAAGGTCAAATACCACATGAGATCACTGAAATCTTAAATTACGACCTTGATGGTGAAAAAGCGAAAACAATAGCAATGGCTGAACTAGAGCAACTCAAAAATGAATGTGAGAAGGAAAAAGAACAGATAGAAAGTGATTTCTTGTATTACAGAGAAGGAAATCTTCCGAAAAATATTGCAGGTTTGTTTCAAATGTATCCTACCAACCAGTCTAAAAACTTAAGCTTGTTTGTCATGTAAAATTTATTTCATTAATAATACGAAAATACTATTTTGAGGTATGATCAGAACTTTTCTCAATGCTGCACTCAAGAAAGCATGATTAAACCATTTTGAATGTATAATGTTGTTAGTCATGACAATACAATACACTTGACAAGTTAAAATAGACATCTTATACGTTCAGACATTTCACATCCAATCTTATATGATAATATTCTGTACAAAGCACAAAAATGTCGGTATTAACCTTTAAAGCCAAACAAACCTTTAAACAGACGTATTCAGACGGGATATAGTTACGATACTGTTGTCAGGTCATGGCATATTCTGATATTAATATTGATTCACTCATAGGGTCTTTGCATCGAAAATAAACACATTAATTTTAAAACCAGTTGTTGGCAAGATATGGGTAATGTTCTTCTCATATATGTTATGAGGGCATGACATTAATTACCTAACGGGAGGGATTGTGCTTGATTTTTATATGATGAAGACATAATCTAAAAATTAGTTTAATTGAGGGTTCAGTAAATGCTAGTAGTCTTTTATTGGTTTAAGGGCCAGTAAAGCACGCCATTCGGTGCAAGATTTTATCAATGTATTTAAGACCCAATGGTGGTCATCAGCTGTTTTCCTATATTTGGTCGGGTTATTGTCTCTTTGGCACATTCCCCATTTCCATTCTCAATTTTATTATATATCATTATCATTTTGATTAGTTTCTTTTGTTACCTATCCTGACATCGGACTCGGACTTCTTTTAAACTGAGTTAATCTGTGAGTATTGCTGTGTGTTTCTTTATTCTACATTGGCTAGAGGTATTTGGGGAGGGATAAGATCTCACAAAACATTTAATTCCGCCGCCTTTTTACGCTTTTCCCAAGACGGGATCCCTCTGGGTTTTTTTCCAACTTTTTCAACATTCAACATTCGTTTCAACCTTCGTTTTCAACATTCATTTTCAACTTTCAACATTTGTTATCAACATTGAACATTCGTTTTCAACATTCAACATTCGTTTTTAACATTGAACATTCGTTTTCAACATTAAACATTCGTTTTCAACATTCAATTTTCAACTTTAAACATTTGTTTTCAACATTCAACATTCTTTATTAGCATTCAATATTCGTTTTTAACAGTCGAATTTTAACTTCCAATATTCGTTTTCAACATTCAACATTGTTTACAATAGTCAACATTCGTTTTTGAAATTCGATTTTCAACTTTCATCATTCAACATTTTTGATTGATGTCTAGTATTGAACTGCTTATGTCAGTTAAATCCCCCAAGGACCTTTATCTTTATCTACTAGTATTAATATTTCTGTATAGTTGACAAGTACAGCCGCAAAAAAAGCTTAAAACTACTAAAGATTGCTACGAAGATCGGGAAAGATCTAATGTTGCTTAGTCATCATTGCACAAATTATTGAAAGTAATTTTGTAATAATATAAAAAAAATATTATCAATTGATGAAGCAAAAGATTAAACTTTTTTCTAATTCAAGTTTTGTATAGGAATAATGCATCTGGCTAGGATGATTCAATGCCATTTGGTCTTTTTTTTTAACCACACAATTCCGACTTACTGTGGTGCCCTCAAGCATAACTGTATATTGCCATTAGACATTAGTTTTCTATGCATTGTTTAAGTGTTGTTTTTTTTTTTTTATTTGTCTGTTTGTTATTTTCTGTTTTGGCCATGGCAATGTCAGTTTATTTTCGACTTATGGGTCTGAATTTCTATTTTTTGTATCTTTTGCCTCTCTTTTACATGCTTGTTTTTCTTTATCCGATGTTTTTTCTTTCCTAATTTTTTAGTGATATTTATGTGGGGGAAAAGAATGTTTAGATAATTTTATTATAATCTCAAAAATGTCAAAATCAGTCTTTGTCAGTACTGTCTTGTTGATAATAGTTGAAAATTGTTATAAAACTATCGCTTTTATTAAATTTCTACGATAAAACGTCACGCTTATTGTTTCCTTTTCGAAGAGTTAATTCAAAATGCAGTATAGAAGATTACGGCTTTGATCAACGCTAAAATATAAATATCAACAGGATTTAGTCCATAAGTGTTCATTGTACACCCATTTTTGATATGCATATTTTGAACGAAAAGATAAATATATACCCGACTTTGTACAAGACGAACACTCCGATCCAAATGTGTTAACATTTATTCATAAGGTAAAAATTCACAGGAAAACAAACTCGGATACATTATTCTGCCTCAAACTTTGCTCTGCCTTCTAAATATTACGTGATTAAGAAAGAGGTAGCCAACCCTTGATTTGAACAGACGTAGATGTAATCATTGGATGTCACTTTCAGCCTTCTACGACCAGAATATTTGCAATCTTGTCTGGTCACATCAAGCTTTTACGCTCAAAAAACACTCCAACGGATCTATCACGATCAATTTAGAAAAGGAATTAACCAAACATCCTTTTTTAAAACGAAAAAATAAAAACAATTTAAGGGAAACATCGGTTCCATTTAACTGTTCTATCTGGAAAGCAAATAATTTAGTTTCAAATAATCCGAATTGATTGGAATGTGACTATGGTAAATCCAAAATGTTTTCTTTGATGACTTGTATAAGTTTATGCGTTTGTGTTTTCTTTAAACGAACTTAATTTTTTTCCCTTAGTGCACAATGTCATTAAGGCTGTTAAATCATTTTTTATGATATTTATATGAATACAACGGATATTGTCTACACAATTGTGCAGTTGAATTATATGCTTGGTCATCGTAACTTATTCGTGCACGATCATTTAATTCGGTATACCAAATCACAGCTGTTGTGCAGATATTTTTCATGAAATACTCAAGAAGCAATTTTATTTGAAGGCGAAAGTACTAGGCACTTATTTATATCCCAATAATATAGGATGTATGTGTCATTTTTATGGGGGAGTGTTGGAGCCTATAATTCAGTGGTTGTCGTTACTGTGTAATATATTCGTTTTTCGTTCATTATATTGTACATAAATTAGGCCGTTAGTTTTCTCGTTTGAGTTGTTAAACATTTGTCTTAAGCTTCTCGTGTGTCCTTTTATAGCGGACTTTGCGGTATGAATTTTCTCAGCGTTGAAGGCCGTACGGTGACCTATATTTGTTTTAATATCTGTGTCATTTCGTCTCTTGTGAATAGTTTTCTCGTTGGCAATCATACCACATCTTCATTTTTTTATGTATAATTGTTAACTTCAATGTCATTTAAATTGGTCTCTTGTAGAGAGTTGTCTTATTGTCTATCATACCATGCACATCTTTTTTTATATAAAAGAGAAAAAAACATCATTGCGTTAGATTATATCGCCTTTTACAATTTTTGGAGACTATTAAAAAACATATATATCTTTAAAAAATATTTACCTTTTTAACAATATTTTGATTAAGAACCGGTGAATTACAGGTAGATATCAAAAATAAATTGTGTGAAACCAATCAGCGTGATTTCTGGAAATCTATTGGTAAAGTGGGTATTGCCAACGAGCGTAAACCGTGTATTCCAAAGGCAATTGTTGATGAGAACGGTTCAGTTAATACAGACAGAAACGGTGTAATGAATAAGTGGAAGACCGATTTTCATTCATCATTTAAGCGAAAAAACGGTGTCGAAACTGAACTTGATTCTGCGAACTTTAATCTTGAAATTGATGTATCTACGCTTAATTCATCTATATCCAGAACTGAGGTTATCGATACAGTCATACGTGCCAAATCACGGAAAGCACTGGAATGGACGACATCCCGGCTGAAGTATTAAAGAATGACACAGCTATTGACTTGTTACACCAAATTAGTATGGGCTGCTTCAATCTCGGCAAAGTTCCAATTCAGTGGAAAAGTGGTATTAAAAAACCAATTTTTAAACACGGATCCGATGACAATAGAAATCCGCTCAACTACAGGGGAATAACTTTGATTTCGATGCCTTGTATATTTTATTGTAACATTTTAAATTATCGTTTAGGTAAATGGCTTGAAGATAACAAAATTTTATGTGACGAACAAAATGGATTTCGACGTGGCAGAAGCTGTGAGGAGCATATACATTCGCTTTACTCAATCATAAATGATCGTAAAATATCAAGAAAATCCACGTTTACATGTTTCGTTGACATGAAAAAAAGCCTTTGATACGATTGAGCATAGCTTTTTATAGTATAAACTGCAGCGTGCAGGAGTAAGGGGAAAATTTTTATTCCCAATTCAGTCACTGTATGATGATGTTAATTGTACCGTTCGTGTTAATAATGACCTTACCCAGTGGTTCAACGTTGAAGCCGGAGTAAAACAGGGATGTATCCTTTCACCGACATTGTTTTCTCTTTACATAAATGACTAAGCGCACCGCATTTATGCGTTAAACTGTGGAGTGACGTACAATGGCTCTGTTTCGCTCCGGTTCACTTCCACTTGTGTGTGAGACGGGAAGATACTCCAGGCCGCCTACACCCATTTAAGACCGAATATGTGTGCTTTGCGAAACTAACAGCATAGAAACAGAAAAAACACTTTCTAATGAAATGCTTATTATATGACGATCTTCGATACAATTTGGTTAATGAATGCTCAAAACTTATTGAAGACTTTCAAGATTTTAATACAAACAGAAAATTTATTGAAATTATGAATTGTACCAATATCCAGTATTATTTTTGCAAATGTTTACATAAATTTTATTTGCGTAGAAAACTATTTTTACAGTAATATTTTTCATTAATCAATTTTTAATGCATTTATTTATAAGATTTTTACCCAATTTTATAGTATTTCATATTTCATAGTTAATACATATCTTTTTTTTTAAACTAAGAATTATTTACATTTTAAGCTACTTGTTCCATTTTGATATAACTTTTTTGTGATTATCTACAAGTTTAAATAGTATATTTTTGTATATATTTGGTTTTAAGGATCAGTGTCTCATAAGTCATTTTTTGGCTGGATATTGATTGTTGTTTGTATGTATATGAATATTGTGTGAATGCCTTGTTTCAATCAATATGTGACACTATAATAAACAATTTTATTCTTCATTCTTAAGATGACCCCATAATCCCTAATGTTATTTTAGTCAAATGTTGGAGAAACGTGACCACACCTATCAATGTAATGATCTTTTAATCATAACACTTCCATGTCCTCATCAAGCAATATCTTGCACAACATTAGCTCCTGTCGAAATACTTTTTACAATTGCTGTTTTCAGACCAGAAGATTCAGACTAATTGACAAAACATTAAAATAACTAATTATTATCAAATGCAACTCTTAAACTATGCTTACATGAATATTTTACGCATGCATTATATAAACATGTAAAATATTGTTAAAAAATATCATGATGAAATGTAATGTGTAATTTAATTAATTACTTTATTTAAGTAATTGTAATTTAATTAATTACATTTTAAAAACTGTGTAATGTGTAATTAGTGTAATTAACCATTTTTGCAATGTAATGTGTAATTTAATTAATTACATTCCAATGTAATTGACCCCAAGTCTGTTTGCAGGTAACAAATCATCGTCGGTGATAAACCTTCATTGTTTATAAATGACAAATTACATTTTAGTTATTATTAAGGAAAGGTCGGGTTGTTGATACAGAATTACTATTGATCATAACCCCATTTCTTTCTTTTTAATACATACATACAAATGTTTACAAAATATGTAAGTTAATGTCACGCAACCTGTTGCTATGTATTCATGGTATTCAACGTTGCACTTCATCACAATTTTTTGTTTTTTTTTTATTTTCAAAGATCTCTTTGCAGGATACAAAAAATGAAGTTATTTGAAAAATAGGTCAAAAGACGCTGACCATACCTTAAGAAAGGGGTCTTACTTTCAAACATTCAAATTCACAGATTTCTTATTTCATAGTGTGCCAAATAATGTATAACCTGAATAATATGGGAAATATACTAATTTAAGGTTCTGTTCATTTTGTCACTTGTAATTTTAAATATAATTGCTTATATAATTTCTAAATCTTTACAGATACGATCGCAAATTTGGTAAAAACATGGATAAAAGATGACAATTTTTTTTACGAGACGAAGGGAGGTAAATATGTTTATGATACAGTAAAAGATTGTACTTGTATTTTGGTAACATCAAATTCAGGATTAGGAAAGACAGCAACCATCCGACATATCGCATTAAAACTTAAAATGCAGGGTTTTGAAATTGTTCCAGTAGAGAACCCGGATGAAATAATCAAATACAAAACAAACAAGAAACAAGTGTTTCTTGTTGATGACGTCCTCGGGAAATATGATTTAAGTCCTACCCTGTTGGAGGAATGGGAAAGAAAAAACGAAAAGCTAACTAGCTTCTTGGAGGCAGAAATAGGTTCAACCAAAATATTGTGTACACTGAGATTACACATAGCACTCAATAAAAGATTTAAAAATGCATCAACAATTCTAAACAAAAGAGTCATAAATTTAGAAAGCGAATCAAATGCTCTTTCAAAGGAGGAAAAAATGAAAATATTGATGAAACACCTAAAGTCGAGTAATTTCAGCAGAATAATTGAAACAGAGGAGTTTAAGATAATGTGTGAAAATAATTATGCATTTCCGCTTCTTTGCAAATTAGTTTCAAACTCTGAGGAAAGATTCAAAAAAAGGATTGCCTTCTTTAAACATCCGATATCACTGTTGAGTGAAGAACTCGATAAAATTAGCATTAAAAATAAGGAGCTGTATTGCATTTTGGTGATATGTATGTTGTATAATGGTTCTTTTAGCAGCAGTATATTTGACATTTACTCAGAAAAACACGATAAGAAAATATGGAGAATAATGCAAACATGCGGACTGCAAGGAAATAAGAAACAACTTGAGTATAGCGCGTTTAGTGCTATAGGATCGTATTTCACTAAGGACGGTTACAATTTCAGGTTTATTCACGATGCTCTAGAAGAAACTGTCGGTTGCCATTTCTTTACATTTAATCCTACAACAATGTTATCGGAATGTGATATCTTGTTTATTAGAGATCGGATTACAATTCATTCTAATTACGCCAATCCTAACATGGTTGATGAAAATATTGTGATTATTAAGGAAGATGAATTGAGTGGGAAACATCTCAAACCATTATATAATAGATTTTGTGAAGAATTAACAAGTGGGAGGTTTTCTAGTTTGCTGATGAGCCAAATGTTTAGGAATAGAAACTTCGTCCGTGAATTTGGAAGCACCTTTGATAATAAATATTGCACACTGAAATCAAAATATGCTTTATTGATAAATTCTTGTTTCAAGGAGAGAAACAGGATTTATAGATCTATCACCAAAAAGGCTTTAGAGATGCCACCCAAGGATGAATTTCAAGAAAGCAAAGATGCCATTAGTCGAATAATGAAGGCAAAAGATGGCAGACGAACCCTTATGTACTGGATTGTAGCCTTCGGTTGCCATGCATTCTTTGAGTATGCATGGAATAAGATGTCATTTGTGGAGCGTAAATGGATTCTAGGTAGAGATTGTACTTCTGACACCTTAGTGAAGTCCTTTTTCCCCTTAGCTGTTCTAGGGGGTTGCTTAGACATTGTAACAACATTAATTCGTTCTGGTGCAGATGTCAATAGCTTTTCAGAATTTTCGGAAACGCCATTATATATAGCAGTTAAGTCTGGTCGCTGTGATATGGTACGCTTGTTAGTGGAAAATGGAGCACTAATCAACCTCCGATACAAATTTTCAATGAATATACCAATTTCGGTAATTTCAAATAAACACGAAATGGCTAGTTTGATTCTAGAATATGATTTAAACCAGACAGAACTTCATAAAGCAGTTCGACGTGATGACTTAAGAAGTTTGAAATATAATGTTCGGTCAGAGAATATTGATTGTAAAACAAAGAATGGATGGACAGTCTTACATTACGCCGTAATGTTGAATAATTTAGAAGCCGTTAAAGTTTTATTCCATAAAGATTTTTCCAAACACGATGAGTTCAATTTTGAATATACCCCAGAATTGTACATAACTCCAAAAGTAAACATGGCTGACAAAAACGGACTGACTGCCGTCCACCTTGCAGTTATAAACAATAATATCGAGATACTATCTCTTCTGCTTTGTAATAAAGCTGACGTGAAGATTCGTGATGATTTTGATAGAACACTTTTACATTACGCAATGAGTGAAAGTGCAATAAAAGTATTACTCACTCATAATTCTCGGGTGCAATGTTTACAGGATAATCGAAATCCAGAACAGAGGAGAGAGTATGGAAAAACGCAGATGCCAGCCTTCAGTAATAAGTGTTTTAACATAATTCTAAATACTTCTTTGCGAAAAATGTGTCATGACTTTGTAAACATGCCAGACAGAGAGGGTAATACACCCTTACATTCAAATGTAAAGAGGCGCTTATTACAAGAGAAAAGCAGGGATTGTATAGAAACATTACTAGAAAATGGGGCTTCTCCTTATGTAGTTAATGACAATTTCATTCCAGCATATGAGTTAATTGAAAGTAGTTATGGTAAAGTCAAATACATAGGCAATACTTCAAACTATAGAAAATTAATCATGAGGTCTCGGGGTATTTCTGCTTTAATCGTGTTCTCTTTAGCGGTAGTGACTCTCGGTATAGCAATTTACTCATTTTTCAGAAAGGAAAGTCAAAATTCATTTGTTTGCATTGGACGAATTTCAGAATCGGGTAATATTACTTTGATTAAGCAGCTACGATCTAAATTTGTTGTTCCACTCGTTATACCAATTTTGGGGCTATCATCTTATATAATAAAGTTATCAGTTTTCTTTTGGCGTATGGTTTTGCCCTGGCAATTAAACGCATTTTGGTCTGTCGTAATACTTAGTACATCCATATTCATTCCATTCATATATGTATTTATGATTTTACTGATTCTTGTAGCACATATATGGGATGGGTTGATGTTTATCATAGAGTGTGCAATACAAATTGGTTGCACTGCCTTGATTGTATGTTCTGTCTTATGTAGTATTGTAATGATAACTTATAATTTGCTATATACTGCTATAGGATATTCTCAATACTCCTTACATTTTGATTCCAAGCACGATTTATATACACTGAACATAACAGCTTTAAATTGTACAGAATTTAATTACGATATCTCATGTACAAGTTTAGCCAATAATATTACTTATAACAGTGGTACAGAATTCTCTGCACAGTGTCATACTGACCCCAATATTACAAGATATAATTGTACAGTAACAATCGAATCAGGATTAATAGACTGGTCAGAAATAGGCCTCGTATCTTTATTTTGTATTTACTTTTGGTTAAACGTTGTTTGTGCCTACATTTTTCTATACTGTATGTTTGCCATACTGATTTTCAAATTCGGCAAAAGTCCCTTTTTTTATATTATGTATTATAGTTTGTTCAATATTCCAATGTTCATTCTTTGGTTATTTATCATGTTTTTTATGATACCAGAAGAATTTGTTTAGTTGTAAGATAATTAAGTCAACATATATTTAATAATTGTTTTTCCTTTTAAAACTAGTGAATTGATGTTTTTTTTCTCCTCAATAAAATGTTGTTTTTGAAACTACAGTTATTAGTAATATCATTAGATATTTGATAAAAGTATATTTGTTTAGTATCTGATAGAAGGTTTAATTCATTACCACGTATAGCTTCGTGAATCTTAAATCTGCGTATAATGGGCATTTACTTTGAAATAATACAAATTACATCTCCAATGATATAGTAACCAGTTAAAACATGTTCTTTCGTGAACTCTTTTTCTTTCATATCTTCAAGTTTCTAATCTGAAGCGAGTATAACCACATTTACACCGTAGGTTTTTTTGTCGTGCAAAAGCATTTCTGTGCTAATTTGATAGAATGTTTTTTCGACGTAGTCGGTATAGTTTCGGTGTGTGCCCTTTGAACTATGGCAACAGAATACGCATGCTCGAAAATCCTTTATGTGATTGGACAAAATGTTGTCATGGTGGGTGATTTGGTTGTGTTTGAAAAAACGTCTCGAAAATTATATCGTGATGGAAAGCAAGTGAAAAACTATAAATATTTGAACTACTAGTAGATGTTACAAAGATTTTTTTTTTTATTAAAGTAATTGTTTCTCCAATACTGTAGGGACTCTGTGGGATTTTTATAGGAGTATTTCGTAATTAATATCAATGTATTATTTGAATGTACCGTATGGCAGAAGAAATTTAACGTACATGGTTTCAGAAAATCATTTGACCTTTGACCCCTAGGATGTGTCGGAATTTGATGACAATACAATTTTTTTCTGCCAAAATTTCTTCATCCTTAATGCCAACTGAATATACATGTACAAAAAGTGTAAAAAATGTTGATAGCTTAGATACATTGTTTTTAAAAGTATTTTTTCTGTTTTCTAAAGCTTATGTTGTCGTTATCAGCTTTTTCAAATGATTAAAAAAGGAAATAAACAGCGATAATAGTATTGAGATTGTAAAACTGGAAAAAATAAATTTTGACTAAAATTGAACATATTTAGCAGGACAATTTTTATTTTATTACTTAAAGTTTGTTTATGTTTGTAACTGATTTAGTGGAAATGACAAAACAAATAAGCATTTAAAACTGGAGAACAGAAAGGAGAAAAGGGGGAGGGGAAAAAAAAGGGGGGGTCGGACCCCTTTTTTTACTTCTGATTTCGGAAACGAAATATATCATCATAGGGATTTTGTGATTTAATGTAATTAATTCTGGATTAATGTGTATATACGTCCAGTAAATCAGGGTTTTCATTCATTGGGTATTAGTATTGTTATAATAGAAACCCTCCCAATTTGCTTTAAGCTTCTGCCTTTAATCCCCAAAAATGTGTTTGATTTCGGCGTTACACAATCTTGTTTCAAAGCACTCCACAAAGTTATATACAGAAAAATGTCAGTTACTGTTCGCCATGCATGCAGGGGCGGACCCAGTAATTTAAAAAGATGGGTTCCCAAACTAGGACAAGGGAGGGGATGAGAATTCCAACTATATGTCCCCATTCAAATGCATTGATCGTCCAAAAGGAGGGGGTTCCAACCCCCAGAACCCTCCGCTTGGATCCGTCACTGCGGTGATAAACGATAACACAGAGCTAAATAGACTTTATATAAAAAAAAAATTGGCACTCATACCACATCATCCTATATCTATTGACATTGTATCCTGGCTACAGACTAGTTCAACAAAAGTTGCAGAGTTATGAAGAGTAATAACGTGTACAATGCACTATCAAGTAACCGACGAACATGTTTTACCTTCTTTTTTTTTTTTAGCTCAAACTGGACAACTTATTTAAGATACAGGGAATCTGCACAACAGACACTCAGACTGGTTGCTTTGAACAGTGCACATTCATCAATCAATGTATTTTCCAAAAATATAAAAACATGTAATTTTATCGGGATTTTGAGATGGGATATTGTCAAATAAGGCCCTGGAAATCGAGATGGACAAAAGTTAACTCGGAATTTAGGAATTGGACCCCTCTGAACCCCAACCCATCATAATGTAGTAGCTAGGTCTCATAGCAGTGCAAAAGGAAAGAATTTAATATAAATGCAATTTTAAATGGTTTTATATTAGTCATATTTTATGGCCTTTTAAAGAAGAGGGGCGAAAAATACCAGAGGAACAGTCAAGGATAAACAGACAAACAATCGTACACATGACACAACATAAAAAACGAAAGAATAAGCAACACGAACACCATCAAAAACTTGGGGTCTCAGGTGCTCAGGAATAGTAAGTATATCCTGTTCCACATGTGGCACCCATCGTGTTGCTCATGCTATTACAAATCCAGCGAATAGTAAAATTATGTAGGTCACATCCATTAAAGGGATTGAAGCTTACTGTTCAATGTTAGCCTACTTCGGCTCCGTGTTAAAGACAGTACTTAGATCTATAATGGTTTTTCTTTTTTGCAAATTGTGACTTGGATGGAAGGTTGTCTCATTGGCACTCATACAACATCTTCTTATATCTATAGATCGTGAATGCCATGTTAGCCAAGAAAAGATTAAATCATAATAAAAGATCAAGAATAAAATGCTTTATTTTTTTTTATTTTTTTTTGGCTTTATATAACAAGTACAAAGACAATTAAAACTAATTTTTCTAATTGTTCTAAATTAAGTCTGAATAAAAAAAATTCCTTCATCAAACATCATCAAACATCTATAGTTCCATCTAATTGCTCAGCAGTTGTTTCACAGCCTGAAAGTATAAAATAGTAGAAATAAAAACCATTTGTTCTATACCTATATAAACTCTTTTTTATTTTATAATATTAAAAAAAAAAGGCAAGGAGAATCTTCCTTGTAAAGAATATGAGATCGGTTGATGAATGCCCAGTGGCAAGTATTTCATTATAGTCAGGAGGATCAAAGATATAGATTGGTTAACTAATGTCCAGTCACAAATATTACATTATATTCAGGATGATCAAAGATATATATTGGTTAATTAATCCCAGTGGCAAATATTTCATTATATTCAGGAGGACCAAAGATATAGATTGGTTAATTAATGCCCAGTTTCAAATATTTCATTATGTTCAGGAGGATTAAAGATATAGATTAGTTTATTATTGTCAAGTGGCAAATATTTCATTATATTCAGGAGGATACAAAGCAAATATATCAAATACTGTTTAGATCTGATGAATACAAAATTTAAAACTATCTCCAGTATAGTTTTCTAAAGTTGCAAACTGATATGATGTAACATTGTCAATATAATGTATTTAAAATTAACCTACTTTCATAAAAATGTTAAAATACTAAACATATTTCCGACATTTAAAAATCCTATTTACATGTACCTTGTAGAATTATGATTTTTTTTTGCTTATATGCCTGGCTTTAACCATGTGTGGTTGGGTACATGCTGATGTTATGTTGTCAATTGGCCTGAGGTTTGCTTGTTAGAGAACAACAAAATGTCTTTCATGAGTCATTGCAAGGATTTTTGGAAATTCAGAAAGCAAATCAGTTTCAATCTAATGCATTATAATTAAACTAAGTCTCCATCCCCACTGGTCGTTACTGCGTATTTATACACCCAACAAAGGCAGAAGACACCTCACTTTCTATAGTGGGTTTTAATACTAATGGAACGATTGAAGTCAAGGTTATACAAACTTATTGAAAGGAGAAATAAAGTTTGTGTCATGCATATTTTTAATTTACATATGTGCAATTTCTTTGATTTGATCCTTTACAAATGTTCTTTAAAGTAAATGTATTTACGGAAAAGGTTGCTGCTTTTAATTAATAAGTTTGTAATTTTGGTGGTCACTGTTGTTCTTCAAATATAAATCTATGCAACATAGGTATCAAATGATTACCAGCAATTGCCATTGTAAATTTGGTAACATTTATTTATCAATAATTTATCATACTCAAATATATTGAGACATATTATATATTTTTTCAATAAATTATCGATATCAAATGGCAGCAAATGGACCTAAGATCCCGCTAACATATTTCACACCGCCACATTCTGTATGTATATGCCTGTCCCAAGTCAGGAGCATGTTATTCAGTAGTTGTCGTTTGTCTATGACATACATGTTTGAATTTGTTCATTATGTACACAAATTAGGTCGTTAGTTTTCTCGTTTAATTACATTGTCTTTTCAATGCCCTTTATAGCTTTCTATGCCGAGGTAAATTCTATTAATAATTAAAGGGCCCTTCGGTATATATATATTAATTACAAACAAGAAAATAATAATAAAAAAAAATACTGCTTTATATTAAATTGTTATTTGACAATTTTCATAATTATATTCTTTTCTCTGATTTGCCTGGCAAATAATAAAAACATTACATCCCACTGCATGAACGCATGCGTTTACTAACATTTAATTTTTCAATAAATTTCTTTCTACTTAAGTTTAGAAATATACTTGAAATTTAAGGCAAATTATACTACAAGTTTGTCAGAAATTACTGAATTGCTTCGATTTGAAAATTAATTCACATTGAAGTAAATTTACAATACAATATATTTCAAGTTTATCAGAATTTATAAAAAGTTTTTTAGTTGGAATTGAATAACGAATAATGAGAATTTAAAATATTTTCTACTTCTAATTTATGAGAATTTAATCTGTTATGTTTTTTGCAATTTAAAGTCTAGTTAAATTACATTTGACCCCATCTTTAATGAGAGTTATTTTTATAGTATACATATAGTTAGGAGTGGTTTAAAGCAAATTAGCACAATATAGCATTTATTTTATATTCAAGTTATTCTATTCTTTTTTCTTCTTTGCATTTGTTCACTGAATTATCGGATAACGAGGAAAGTTGCTATACATTACTTTTGTGCAGACATTTGAGACAACAGTTATTTAATCTTATAGGTTGGATATATCGGCTAATAAATCATTTATTAAAAAAGACTATGTTTTGGGGTCAAAGTTGCTACTAATTCTTTACTCCCCTTTCCATTATTATATAACTTCTTCAAGTTACATTGCAAATTCTAATTTTCCTCGTACATAATTTAACAATTTTGGGGTTATTAAGAAATATGGCTTTTAGTTTTCTCAATTTAATTGTTTCATAGTTTTTATGTCGGGGCTTATTGTAGCCGACTATACGGTATAGGGTTTTTCTCATCGTTGAAGGACGTTCTGTACGGTTGCCTATAACTTAAATCCACTTCATCTGAATTTTGGTGGATATACATATATATATATATAACAAGTCAAAAAGGGTACAACATCACCATAAAATAACTATAAAATATACAAATATTAGATATTTCGGATAACAGATATCCTTCTTCAATAATAGCACGATGTCAAATGAAACATGTCAATTCAAATTGAGACTCTATCAAAATCTTGATTTATACAATTTAAGCGAACGCTGGAACAATTTTAAAATTTCCAAACACACCGCAAAGACTACAGAAATATGCCAAAAATAAAAATAGTTATTTACGATGTGAAATGGCACAACTTTAGATTTCCAAAGGATCCCGGTATGCAGAATTTTTAAATTCTATGCGTATGGATGCTTTGAACTTTACTTTGAAACTGATTATTTTATTAGTTAGAGGCTTGGGATACCTGATGAGGAAAAGCCTTGGTAGTTAAACCTTAACCGAAACACCTTAAAAAACAACAAATATTTATGATAAAATATTGAATTGAACAAAATAGATTATGAAATAAAGTCAAATACTAAGAATATGTATTGGTATATATAGGATTGGTTCTGGACTCGTTATATCTCATTCAAATTGAATTCTGTGTCCACACTAGTAGAAAAATAAATTAAATTAAATTTCAAAATGCTCAATATATATATATATATATATATATATATATATATGAAATGACTGAATAAATAGTCAACGGACACTTTTGATTATTTTGATTTTTTTGTTTGAGGACTGCCCTCAATGCAGTTATTACATCTCAACTGTCACATCCTTTGGAAATCTAAAGTTGTGCCATTTCACATCGTAAATAACTATTTTTATTTTTGGCATATTTCTGTAGTCTTTGCGGTGTGTTTGGAAATTTTAAAATTGTTCCAGCGTTCGCTTAAATTGTATAAATCAAGATTTTGATAGAGTCTCAATTTGAATTGACATGTTTCATTTGACATCGTGCTATTATTGAAGAAGGATATCTGTTATCCGAAATATCTAATATTTGTATATTTTATAGTTATTTTATGGTGATGTTGTACCCTTTTTGACTTGTTATATATATATATATGTATATCCACCAAAATTCAGATGAAGTGGATTTAAGTTATAGGCAACCGTACAGAACGTCCTTCAACGATGAGAAAAACCCTATACCGTATAGTCGGCTACAATAAGCCCCGACATAAAAACTATGAAACAATTAAATTGAGAAAACTAAAAGCCATATTTCTTAATAACCCCAAAATTGTTAAATTATGTACGAGGAAAATTAGAATTTGCAATGTAACTTGAAGAAGTTATATAATAATGGAAAGGGGAGTAAAGAATTAGTAGCAACTTTGACCCCAAAACATAGTCTTTTTTAATAAATGATTTATTAGCCGATATATCCAACCTATAAGATTAAATAACTGTTGTCTCAAATGTCTGCACAAAAGTAATGTATAGCAACTTTCCTCGTTATCCGATAATTCAGTGAACAAATGCAAAGAAGAAAAAAGAATAGAATAACTTGAATATAAAATAAATGCTATATTGTGCTAATTTGCTTTAAACCACTCCTAACTATATGTATACTATAAAAATAACTCTCATTAAAGATGGGGTCAAATGTAATTTAACTAGACTTTAAATTGCAAAAAAAACATAACAGATTAAATTCTCATAAATTAGAAGTAGAAAATATTTTAAATTCTCATTATTCGTTATTCAATTCCAACTAAAAAACTTTTTATAAATTCTGATAAACTTGAAATATATTGTATTGTAAATTTACTTCAATGTGAATTAATTTTCAAATCGAAGCAATTCAGTAATTTCTGACAAACTTGTAGTATAATTTGCCTTAAATTTCAAGTATATTTCTAAACTTAAGTAGAAAGAAATTTATTGAAAAATTAAATGTTAGTAAACGCATGCGTTCATGCAGTGTGCCTTTACATGACATTTTTAAAGAGTTCGGAAAAACTGTTGAAGGTTCAGAGAAATAGGAAACAGGAAATATTTTCAAATATGCCAAATTAACAAAGAAAAGAGATATAAGTCATGATTTATTTTCAATTTTCCCATGTAGAAAATGCAAATATCTCCAGGTGAGAATCATCGCTTATTAGATCCTCTGCGTGTTTTGTCATGTAATGATGACCTCTTTCACGACTGTTTGGAATTTTGGGTCCCCAATGCTCTTCAGCTTTGTACGTGTTTGGCTTTCTTACTTTTTTTTTATCTGAGCGTCACTGATGAGTCGTATGTAGATGAAACGTGCGTCTGGCGTATTGAATTATAATCCTGGTATCTTTGATAACATATACATAAATTTTAAAATAAAGTATTAATTTCTAGGTTTACCCTTAGAGGTTAGACAACTCGACAAAAAATCAGCTGGCGTATTTGCGAGTTTATTAGGGGAAGAAGGATACTCTCATTATGAAGCTCGTGTTATGTTAGCAGGAGAACAAGGTACTGGTAAAACTACAATTGCAAGATATCTTGTTGGCAAAGGTCCAACCAAAATCAGACTATCAACTGATGGGATTGATTTATACAATGGTTTGTCATTTATTGATCGTGAGGCTAAAGAATGGATGCATGGGAAACAAGGTAATGATTTTATTTTAAGTCTGTGAATTATTTCTTAGATTTGAACATACCATGGTGACTGTGTCCAGGAAGTCTTAATATTTCATCTGCATCAATTACTAGTTTGTGAAAAATTAGGTTGTGGGTTTGAACTCCGCACTTGGTATGTTCGTTCGACCCTTTTTTTGATTGACTAGGGTTGACAGTTTTCCTGCCATAGGTCTTTTTCTTTCCAGAGACAGTGGCTTCTTTCACCTACAATTGTGTGTGTGTCGTTATTAATACCAATATATGAATTTTATCTTAAAACCATTAAATTTGGTGTTTTTTCTAATCTAAACCCTGAGTGAGAATTTACAATATGTGTAAAAAAAAAAAGTCATTTTTATCTTTGATATGATGCAAGATGACATTATACTATTTCTAAGAATCCTATCTTATTATTGGATTATGGACAATGTATTTCGTAAAGATCACGGAACGCAGAATGAAATACCAGTGCAATATTACTGAAAACAATCATAAGCGTAAAACTATAAATTCCTTTTTTTTAGAACGATATGGTTATAAGAAATATACTTTCCGCTAAATTTAAATTCATATGAAACCTCAAATTAAAAACAATGATATGTATTGGTTTTTTTTCTTACCAAATGGATAGTTTTCATTATCAAACTTATGTACATATACTTTTTTCTGAAGAAAATTCTTAAATTTGACAACATTTAGAAGAAGTTTACTTTTTTTTAATTGCTTGATTCCAGGAAGAAATTCGACGACAGATTTTCCGTATGCAAAGTGACCTTATCATGACCCTTCTCGTAAAAATCCGGTGATCGTAATACACATGGATCTATCATTAAAATAATCAATGATCTGATTGTACATGTTAAACAAGGGCAATATCCATGCTTCTTTGTTGATTGTTTACTATAATGTGGCAGTCGGTTTACTACGGCTACAAAACACGACAATTAAGTAGCTGCCATCTTTTCCATCGCATGCCAGACAGAGAGAGAAAAAAGAATTACGATTACTAGTATACGATATATTTGCGTAAAAAATTATAAAATCGTACTCAGAAGACAAGTTTATGATATATACATGCATTAGTTCAAGAATTGGATAAACATTGTTTTCACCAGTCACTCCTTTCATATGACTTTAAATCATCGAATAAACTCAAAAGTATCACATGACTTATGTTTAGTTGTAAACAAGTATTGATTTGTGGTACATAACAGAAATTCATTGACATTAACTGCTCGCTAGTCCTATTTGGTCGGTTACAAATTATTTGAGTTCTTTTTTTTTAATTATTTGAGTCATCGGTGACATTTTTGGCTAAGCTTTAAGGATATGTTTTTAAACAGACAATCCACACATTTCATTGCATAGAATATGTCCGTTATAGTAGATAAGAATTAAATTTAATTGAAGATTTGTTTTTGAAATCGGGTAATATGAACTAAAAAATAGATCATGAACGATTTTGACAGTATCTGTTGAAAAATAAAATGTGTAAATGTGGTAAAATTACCTAGAGAGACAACTGTTTTACCGTGTTCAAAGAAAATGAATTCAAGCAAATAATGGCCATCCTATTGTCTTCAACAATGAGAGAAACAAATTCTGTATATTCAGCTTAATCAGGCCATTACAGATCACACACAATTGGAAACTGTTCGTCTAAAATCTCTTATGTTTGAACATAAAACACAATTAAAGGTAATTAACAAAATCAAAGTTTTTTGGTTTCTAATCTTTTCTCCGAAAGTTGTAAGGTGAAAGGGTGAATTATATTAGAGAATAACTATATAAAAAAATATTCGTAAAATACTATTGAAAACTAAGATCTACGTTTAAATTCTGGTGATTTCTCCCTAGTATCTCATCTTTTTCAAGCACCTTGCATTAATCGTGGTATGCGTTGTAAACTGTCAAAAATATGTCTTCTAAAACTACTGGGCCAAATGTTACCGAACTTGGTTTATATATTCCATAGGTAATCTACAACAATGTTGTATAGCTGACATAAACAAAAAGGACTGACAACTCTATATAGTCAAAAGTATGTCACTTTCTGGTTGTTTCAACACTACAAAATACCAAATACCGAATAAGACCTATTAACAGGTTTGTACTAACACGAGAAACACGACGGGTGCCACATTTGGAACAGGATCGGTTTTTCTTTCCAGAGCCCTTGAGATTGCCCCCAATTTTTGGTGGGGTTCGTGTGGCTTAGTCTTTATTTTTCTATGTTATGATTTGTGTACTATTGTTTGTCTGACATTTGATTTCTTTTTAGCCATGGTATTGTCAGTTTATTTAAAATTTATGAGTTTCAATGTTCTTCTTGTATCTTTCCGACCTATATTACATGTTTTTTTTCTTTTAAAAAGTGCATTGCCCATATGTTTTGTTAATGTTAGTGCCATGTAGGTGATTAGTTCTCATCTGCTTTATAATTTTGGGCTTTTTGTCATGTCTGTCTTGATCATACCTAATAATGAAATTGAGAATGGGGCTAATAAACTTGCTAGAACAAGCTAAATGTGCACGTAATCAATACCATACAATGAACCTTTTTTAGATTGGTAGACACTGATCAACAACATCATAGTCAGGACATAAACTGAGGCGCTTTGCAATGGATTCCATGCTTTTTTGTCGAGCCTTCTATTTAGTCGAAAAAGCGAGACATAGCAATCCTACGTTCGTCTTCGTCCTCGGCGGCGGAGTCCACAAATATTCACTCTTTAGTTCTAAATTTGGACAGACGCCTTTTTTCGTTTTTGATGTGTTTTGTTATTTTATTTTGCCATGTGATTATGGACTTTCCGATTAGATTTTCCTCTAAGTTCAGTATTTTTGTGATTTTACTTTTTGTTTATGATTATAATTAGTTATCAATGGTACCAGGATTATAATTTAGTACGCCAGACGCGCTTTTCGTCTACAAAAGTCTCATCAGTGACGTTCATATCAAAATATTTATAAGCCAAATAAGTACATAGTTATATAAGATAGTATACAGAAGTATTTTTTTTTTAAATTAGAATTCCTGTTTTTCAGTATTTTACTTATAAATATACTTAGTTTTCTGCCGGGAAACATTACATTCACTCTGTGGTTAAAGTTTTTAAAATTTTGATAACTTTCTGAAACTATTCGAGATTTGTACAAAACTCGGACAGAATCTTGTTTATGATCATAAGATAGTATCAAGAAGTAAATTTTGTATTTTTTGTATTTTTTATTTCCGTATTTTTGGACATAGTTTTTCTTCCAGGAAACAATACTAATACATTGACTCTGGTTAATTTTTTTATTTTTTTTATTAATTTTGTTGAAGAGACATGTATTGTCAAAATGCGCATCTGGTGCAGAAAAATTGGCACCGTTAATGTTATTACTTCCACTGGGTCGATGCCTCTGCTGGTGGACTGTTAGTCCCCGAGGGTATCATCAGCCCAGTAGCCAGTACTCCGGTACTGGCATGAACATACGAATGTTTGTGTTATTAAAATTTGCTGCTACAAAATGTTAGAAATTATTATTAATTAAGGATTGTATCTCCTTCATGCAAAGCTCTGATTCCTTTCACGGATTTGGCTATACTTTTCGGAACTTTTGGATTATAGCTCTTCATCTTTAATATTAGCTTTGGATTTCAAATATTTTAGCCACGAGCATCACTGAAGAGACATGTATTGTCAAAATGCGCATCTGGTGCAGAAAAATTGGTACCGTTAATGTTATTTCTACCACTGGGTCGATGCCTCTGCTGGTGGACTGCTAGTCCCCGAGGGTATCATCAGCCCAGTAGCAAGTACTCCGGTACTGGCATGAACATACGGATGTTTTTGTTATTAAAATTTGGTGCTACAAAATGTTAGAAATTGTTATAAATTAAGGAAAGTATTTCCCTCGTGCAAAGCTCTGATTCCTTTCATAGATTTGGCTATACTTTTCGGAACTTTTGGATTATAGCTCTTCATCTTTTATATAAGCTTTGGATTTCAAATATTTTGTCCACGGGCATCACTGAAGAGAAAAATTGGTACCGTTAATGTTATTTCTTGTACAATCCTGGATTTGTACCAAGCTTGGACAGAAGCTTCTTAGCGATCAAAAGCTTGTATCTAGAAGGAAATGCTATTTAAATTTTGTACCTGTTTTTCCGTATTTTACTGGACTTACTTTTTTCTTCCAGTTAACATTACATACAGTCTGCATGCAGTTGGAGAGTTTAAAACATTTAATAGATTCATAAACTATCCTGGATTGATTTTTTTCCTCATTTTTGTTAAGCCTTGCTTAACAGCAAAAGTAGGAGAGACACTAGGTTCCGCGGAACCTTTACAAAACTTTGTTAACAGTTGACAACAAACAGGTGTTAGTTATTAAGAATAATTTTGATTTTGACTTTCTATTTAGAAGCACTAAATTTCTGTTTACATGCACAAATATTCCACAATTTTTGTCAATATATCTTTAGATTTCACATTATCAGAACTAGCTATCTGTAGATCATTACCTCAAAGTGAAGATGCCTTGACACAACGGAAAGTGGAAGATCAGCATTCAGATCAAGATAAAATTGTTCCTGGCGGAATGTCCAAGAGCTCGTTAACATCAGAGAGTATTTCACCAGTGGCTGATGATATTGAATACCATGACGATAAGAATGCAACTGTGAGGGGTTTATTGCGTAGTGATGAAAAATATCCAAGAAAAGAATCGATCATTATTAGTGAAGAAAGTTATCAATTACATGTTCAGAGTGAAAAATTGCAACACCAATTCAGTAGTAACGAAAAGGATATTGGGCAGCCCTCAACTGATAGAAAAACAGTTGACGAAATTCAAACTTTAACTAAAGCAACAGTAGAGCCTTTTATCTTTCAACAATCCAACGACGAACCCATACAAGGAGGAAGTATAGATATGAATCCTTTGTCAATCCTTAATGAAACTACACAAGAGTTAATGAAATTGCAGTTCCGTCAAATGTATTTTCTGGCCCTGCACAAAAAAACGAAGTATTAACTTATGCAGGTTTGTCGTTAACACACAATTTACAATATTAAATGTCTTACGGTCAATTTAAACCAAAATCGGTATAACAACTTATATAAATGAAAATAATACTTTAAACATTTCTTGCTTCAAGAGCGCTTTTCTTGATTGATGCTCATGTATGCAGACATGTAGTAGTAATAAATTAATCGAATGCAAGTTCTTTAATCACTTTAACATATATTTTATAAATGCTACAATGAATAATGGTATAATATTATAAAATAATTCAAGTTTTGTGTAAAACATTTTTAAAGATATTATTCTCAAGATAGGTTATTGGAGATCTTGAGAAAAAATTATTTCACAATTGTTTTCGCTTTTAATAAGTCATACTTTCAAAGTTATATTGAGAATGGAAATGGGGAATATGTCAAATAGACAACAGTCCAACAAAAGAGCAGAAAACAGCAGAAGGCCACCAATGGATCTTCAACTCAACGAGAAAATTCCGCACCCGGAGTCGTACTTCAGCTGGCCTCTAAACAAAAAAGTGTACACGTTCAGTAATAATCAGAGTGGAAGTTTCAAAATCATACTGCTGTAAAATAAAACAGTTCAATGTTCTTTGAATCCCAAAATGCAAAAAAATCAGACAAGGGTTACAATCCTATAGTGTTTGCAGTTTGCTGTATTAGAGAATTTAATTTATAATGACGCTAAAACATTTACATTTATGTGACAATATTGAAACACTTTTCAGCGACATGCAAAAGTTTTTTTTTTCTTTTTCTGAAAGACAATTTCAAAAATACATTAAAGGTGTTTCATTAAACAAATAAATGTTAAGTAACTCGTAATTCTTTATGGCTGTATATGTAAACGATAGCTCCCCTTTTTAATTCCAAACATAAGAATACATTCTATTGAAGAGCTTATTCGAAAATAGTTTGCGCATGAACACATCAATTTTCATTATTAATGCAGAAAATTACTCGTCACCTGTCCAGAGTAACAATTATCAAAACAGTAGTTGCGTGATTGACGTGCAGCAGCCCATTATTGGCAGTCAGCGAGTTGAAAAGGGGCACATTGAAATCAAAGCATCAAAAGAACCATATCCAGAGGGTTCAGTAAAAGAAGACAACTTATTAAGTGGAAATAAAGTTATTCACCCCATGCCAGTCATTTGTGAAACTACACCAGGTATTTGTCATGATAAAGGTGTTCTTATAATCGATTCATTTGTCCTTGCAGCAGGAAACAAAATGTTCTAATGAAGTATACAACTACACTGTGTCTGGTGTCCTGGATAACGTTCATGAGTTTCTTCACAGATTAAGATAATATTAAAACGAAATTGTAAGCCATAACGTAATAACAATTATGGCAAGTATACAGAAGAATAAATTACATTTTACTGCAAATATTTTCGTATTACCTATATTTGTCTTATTCATGGACAATTCTATATTAGTGAATATCATATGAAAATAAACGCATCATAGATACCAGGACTAAATTTAGAATATACGCCAGACGCCCGTTTCGTCTACAAAAGACTGATCAGTGACGCTCGAATCCAAAAAAAAGTTAAAAAGGCCAAATAAAGTACGAAGTTGAAGAGCATTGAGGACCAAAATTCCTAACAAATACAGCTAAGGTAGTCTATGTCTGAGGTAGAAAAGCCTTAGTATTTCAAAAAATTCAAAATTTTGTAAACAGTAAATTTTTAAATATAACCATATCAATGACAATTCATGTCAGCACAAAACGATTTTTACTACAAGAAAATACTAAGCAGAAACATATAAAATGTATGAGTATCAGTTTAATTATATGCTTATCAATTATTAGCGATAGGAAAAACAATTTTTTTTCTACGTATATATCTAACTGATGATTTCAAATGACAGGATATCGAATGATGCAAATATTAGAAAAGGTTTGGAAAATCTAAAACATCGTCAGTTTCGAAATACACAATTACACGCTTCATCAATATAAGTTTGTTTTATATATAATCAGCTTAGTCGTATACAGTGTGATATTACTGATATACCCAAATGAATTACTAATGGGTTCCAAAATTTTAAAATATTTACAATTTTATGTAATGCAGAGACAGATATAAAGTCGTCAGAAAAAACTTGCACTACAGAAGTAGTAAGAAACCCAGGCATCATTGGTAAGTTAAAGAAGTTATTTGGTGTTCATAGACATGTTGATGAAATAAAGGTGTTTATGACAAAAGAGAAACTTTGGGAGGAAACAGTTAAAACTGGGAAAAAGATGCTTCATCGCAAGAATATAGCTCCTGTAATCATTTGGGACTTCGGAGGGCAAGATGTGTTCTATAGTACTCACCAAACATTTTTGACATATCGAGCTATTTACTTGTTAGTATTGGATGGTAGTAGAAACCTTGATGATCCTTGTCTGTTCGAACAGTATCTACCTGGAAAGAGTGGGCATAAAACAGCTCGAGGTAATATATAAAAAGAACTTCTTGAATGTATATTACCCTAACACCTATAAATATCGAATGAGACCCCTGTTATGCTTGTTATGAAATGTAGTCCCTTGGTAATGTAAATGATAAAGGAAATCTTAATTCAACACTTCTTTAATAAAATTTATATCAACGGTTGATATCAGTATTTTTCTGGATAAGTTCCAAATACATTTTTTTTTGTACAGAAATTATGTCGATTTGAAATTGTATAGATCTTTTTAATTGTAAACACGTTCAGACTTGCATTTTATGTCGGATAGGTATGACAGTTATAGGGATCAATCGTTTTATCATGAATCTATTATATAGTCATTTTATAAAATTTACTATTTGCAAAAGTATGAATTATTCAAAATAATAAGGATGTACTTATCCCAGAAAACCCTAGCCGTATAAGTCACAATTTTTTTTAGAACTTTTGGTCCTCAGTGCTCTTCAACTTTTTTCTTGTTTTGGTTTTCAAACCTTTTTCATCTGAGTGTCACTGGTTAGTCCTGTGTAGACGAAACGCGCGTATATCGTATTACATTTTAAACCTTGTACCTTTTGTTAAGCTATTATTCGTGTGTTTCTCTGTCCTATATGTTCTCCCGTTTATTTTTATTGTAGTCCTGTCATGTTATGTTGTCATTTTAATGTGATATTCAACATTGCCATAAAAGAGGTTTGGCATGCCACACAACCAGGTTAAACCCACCATTTCTTTCTCAAAATGTCCTTTACCGAGTAAGGAAAATGGCTCTCCTCTAATATTTGATGCGTTTCTCTCAGTTTTAGTTTGAAAACCGGATTTGTTTTTATGCCCCACCTACGATAGAAGAGGGGCATATGTTTTCTTGTCTATGCGTCTGTCCGTCCATCCGTTTGATCGTTCGTCTGTTCATCCTTCCGTTCGTCCGTCACTCCTGCTTCAGGTTTCCTTTTTCGGTCAAGGTATTTTTGGCTTAAGTTTTGAAGTTCACTCAACTTTAAACTTAGTACACATGTTCCCTATGATATGATCTTTCTTATTTTAATGCCAACTTAGAGTTTTGATCCCAATCTAATGGTCCTCTAAACACAGAAAATGATAATGCAATTTTCAGGTTAAAGTTTTCGGTTACGGTATTTTTGGATTAAGTTAAAGTCCAATCAACTTGAAACTTAGTATACATGTTCCCTATGATATGATCTGTCTAATTTTAGGGCCAAATTAACTTAACATAGAAATGATAGTGCGAGTTGGACATCCGTGTACTATGGACACATTCTTGTTTCTCAATTGATTAATGAACTTCGAACAGCGGTATATTACTGTTGCATTTATTTATATCTGCCAGCTCATAGATTTTTTTTAAAAATAAACAATTTTACAGGTGTGTTTCCTTTACAAATAGGAAATATATTTGCTATAACATTGTTACGCTCGTACATGTTTACAGTATACAGACTTTATTAACAGGGGTGTGCTCCCTACAAAAACTGCCATAACATAGTTGTGAACATGAACTCGACCCTTCATAAAGTGTACTGTCATCACCAGGGAATTGATTGAGCGTTACCATGTGTCGGTGTCTCAACTCATTTGCAACATCTTTGCAGTCTAAGATCTTGAAAAACCAGTATAGCTGTCTGAGCTGTAATTTTACAAAGTGTCCTATTTCCGATTGTGTCATGTTTACTGAGTATTAATTTGCAGGGCAGATAATGCATGCATAGTGGGAGACCAAATGTCGCCCCTTTTTAAAGTTCGTGTAATTCCCTAAGTTTCTGTTTGTTACCTTGACTTGTTTCTTCCTTTAAGTTATCGATTTACCTTATGCCAGAAAAAATATGTGTTGCTTAGTCACGATACAATTTTGATCTCAAAATTAGTTTTTAACGAACATTTGCAAACACTCTTGTTTTCACCTAAGCAATTCAAATATGAAATAAGAAATATACCTGTGTGCGCTACTTAAAGAGATGGTCGAACGTTTAGACGTTTACTCAAAATTTCTTTTTTTTTTATATTTCTCAAATGAATTGTTTCACATTTGGGGCGTCTACGGTATGTTTTTTTTCTTACTGCTGAAGGCCGTATGTTTGCGCTATAATTACACACGTCTATTTCATTTGAACGTTTGCAGATAGTTGTCTTATTGGCAGTCGTAACACATCTCCTTAATGTTTCATATATCCGACATTCACTCTACGTAACCATATAGAATTCAAATTGCTGCAAGACCCCTTCCCCTTCTTCATTATTAGAGCCATGGTGAAAATAAGGAACTCTATCTGATGAACTCTTTTGTGTGTTTCTTTTAGGATATAACATTGTTCTAGTTGTTGATAACATATATATGCAAACAATAATTAGTTTCAAAATAAATTTCCATCTTTGAATACATGATAAGCAAATTCCAGGTCTGTAGTAAATAAAATTGAGAAAAGAATTAAAGAATACATAAAATAATAGGATTGTTTTTGTTATTGTATTTCTTTTCAATGATAATTTTATTTAGATATTGAAATAAAGATATAATTTAGAATTAATCCTAAACAAATTCAAATTGACTTCATATGTCATAAAAAGTATTCGCAAAATTTCCTAATTATAACATTGAGAATGGAAATGGGGAATGTGTCAAACAGACAACAACCCGACCATAGAAAAATCAACAGCAGAAGGTCTCCAACAGGTCTTCGATGTAGCGAGAAATTCCCGCACCCGGAGGCGTCCTTCAGATGGCCCCTAAACAAATATATACTAGTTCAGTGATAATGAAAGCCATATTAATTTCCAAATTGTACACAAGAAACTAAAATTAAAATAATACAAGACTAATAAAGGCCAGAGGCTCCTGACTTGGGACAGGCGCAAAAATGCGGCTGGGTTAAACATGTTTATGAAATATCTACCCTCCCCCTATACCTCTAGCCAATGTATAAAAGTAAATGCATAACAATACGCACATTTAAAATTCAGTTCAAGAGAAGTCCGAGTCTGATGTCAGAAGATGAAACCAAAGAAAATAAACAAAATGACAATAATACATAAATAACAACAGACTACTAGCAGTTAACTGACATGCCAGCTCCAGGTTCAATTAAACTGATTGAAAGATTATGCTTTCATCATATGAATATCAGGCACAATCATTCCCGTTAGGGGTTTAGTATCATACCATCATAACATTTATGAGAAGAACATAATCCGTGTCATGCCAACAACTGGTTTTTGAGTAAATGTGTTTTAGTTCCGATGCATAGACCCTATAAGTGAATCAATATTAACGCCAAAATATGCAATCTTTAATGACCTGACAACATTATACATGTTTTACATGCATATAATTCTTTATTTGCAAAACACACAGAAACCTATTTTGGTTATGCCAAATACATAGACAAAAACAAACATAATGAAATCTCGACAGAATTATAAAAGATATGATAAAAACAGTTATTGGTCTCAATTCCTACGTTCTGAAATATGATTCTTTTAGCAAGATAAGATGATGAATTCTAAAGAAGTCAAATGTTTATTATCGGATCATGTTGATTTTATAACTTTAATCAAATGTGAAATGGGAAACTATTTAGATAAAAAAATAAAGAACTTGCTGTAACGCACATCATGTTAAGACATACATAAAATATCTACGTTATCAAAAGAGCAGTTACGATTGAATTTACCAAATACAGCTTAGGATGAACCGTTAACAATTCAGTTGATTTAGATCTAAACGAGCAGAGATCGTATTTCGAGGTAAATTTGACAAATGATTGAAATAAAAAAACAACTATACTAAAATACTTTTACTCGAACAAAAAATTATTTCACTTTTTTTTTTATATATTTAGATAGATCGGTCTTATAATTATACATGTAATATGAAAACAACATTCTTTATTACATATTGAAATCTTTATCATGTCTTCGACTCTCGTTAGTTACACCTCACATTGCACGTTCTTTTAATAATTGCTGGTATTTATGCAAAATGGTTTATTTTCTAGACTACCTCAGATTTTGGATAAACACCATAGTCACATACTGTAAAGGAAGTGGACCAGGATTACCAAAAATCATGATTGTCTTAACACACAAGGATAAATTGAAAGCTGTAAGTTTGTAAAATCACAAATCTATTCTGTTTTTGACCCGCTGCCTCATTTACATTTTTTCTAATAAAACTGCAATGCTTATAAGGAAAACATTTCGTTGCCGTCTCTTATATAACAAACACATATATAAGGTATGGTCCTGAAACCAGCACCACATGCCTTTCATGCAATTTGTTTGAAACATTGAAAGACGGTCTATTGCTCAATAAAACGTATGAAATCTTTTAAATAAGTATCTTAATATAGCCTGAGGTACAACGTATAAATGTTTGTTCGAATGAAAATCCAAAACACACTACATCAAAAAAGCGTGAAAGTTTTTTTATATAACAAACAACACATTAGAGATTTTAAAATGAAATTACGGTATGTTACTACAAAATTGTGAAATAGTAAAAGAAACTGATATGTTAAAATCAAAGTACTGCTGTGTCTGCTATATATATTTTGTGAGGAGAATGACATTTGAACAGAAGTGTGATAAAGTTCTTATCCATAGCATTCATGATGAGATAATTATTTACAGGTGGAAGTTGAACCCAGACGTAAACAACTGTTTCATGCTATAGAAGATATGTTTTCTAATAGTCCCTTGTTTTCCCATTTAGTCATTAAAGATAAAATTTTTGTTAATGCAAGGGACAATCGTGATCCAGAAATGGCGAAGATTAAACAGAGCATTATTGAACAAGCCATGGAGCAACCAACATGGGGTCAAGCACTTCCTAAATGCTTTATTCCTCTGGGACTAGAATTTGACTCACTTTTAAGTCGCAACATTCCTTTGATAAGCTTCGACCATATGATGAAGATAAACTCCGTTCAACCTGTCCGACCACTGACAGAAGAGGAATTGAAAATAATTCTTAAATTTCAACATTCTGTTGGTCGAATCTTATACTTTGACGAATCCGGTTTGGATCAACACATCATTCTTTCACCGACACACCTGATTGATGCCTTTAAGTCAATCGTTACTGATAGAAGATTTTGCAAAGGCGACAGACTTAGACAGGTATCATGGGATTTAATGAGTCAGAAAGGTGTAATGGCGAAAGAGTCGATAGACGAAATCTGGCAGAAGAGGAAATACAAGTCTTTTAAGAAACATAAGGAATATTTATTGGGAGTCATGACACATCTTGATATACTCGTTGAACCAAGGCGATATGATAAAGCGCACAAACGTATACCAGCTGATTTCTACTACGTTGCTAGCATGGTACGACCCAATGACACAACTGGTTATCTCACGTCGACTAATTTCGTTCAGAGAAACATCGCAATAGAATTTAGTCCATCTTCGTCAATGATACCACCAGCTTTGTCATTTAGATTTATCAGCTACTGCTTGAGCATATTGGCAGTGAAAACATACGGACAGCAAAACGATGAAATGTTGTTTCATAGGTCAGCTGTTTTTAATATAGACCCATATCTAGATATGTGTGTTAACTGTGATGATGAGATCATTGTTGTCCGCCTTGTCCATCTTACAAATCGGACACTTATACTGAGAGATCTTTCGTCTTGTATAAGGGAATGTTTAGCAGTTGCACTCGAGAAAATTAGCCAGCTTTACGTCAAAACAAGTAGTACCGTATCTGTTACAAATGAAAGCTCATTTAATATGAGTTTGTGTTGCAGTTCGCCAGTAAATCCTTGTCTCCTGCCAATGTCAAAACTTCAAGAACAAAATGGATCGTGGATATGTCCAAAGCACAAGATTGAGCATACAAAAGAGATGTTATCTTCCTGGGCCTTACAAAAGGTAAATATCAATACCAGTAAAGGACAAGAAGTTTTATATGTCATATATAAAAAGTTGTACTTTTATTTTATGATCTCATCATTGATTTTGTGTTGCATTTCTCCTATAACATTTATGTCGTCTACAGTTAAAATACAAAATAAAATAATAAAATGGTAGCTATGTAGGTATAACTACATGTATGATACAATTTTGAAGAGTATTTAATCTTTTTTTTATACAGTTTAATATATAAAGCATGCTAAGAACATGTTGTTGCCTTTTTCATTCATTTAAGACAGGGTCGAAAGATACCAGAGGGAGAGTCAAACTTATAGATAGAAAATAAACTGACAATGCCATGGCTAAAAATTAAAAAAAAAACCAGACAAATAATAGATATAGGAAGATGTGGTGTGAGTGCCAATGAGACAAAATAATAGTACAGAAGACTATACATATTATAATATAATATATGGTATCTAACATCCGGCACACAGACGGAACGTCAATAGACAAAAGAAAGGTAGGTTTTTCCTTATCTTTTAAATTTATTTTATGATATCGAAGAATATATACATAAACAACTATTTTCTATTGTGAGATGCAATATTTTCTACAACCGATCTATATTAACGGAGAAATAAGTAAAAATGCACGTCAAAATGACCAATTGAATGAACCTTGCCTCGAAATTGTTTAATTTCTCGTTAAATTGTTCACATTTTACGGAAAGAAAGGTATGGGAAGATATATACTGACACGGAGATTGCAAAACAAGTCATTAGGAGCATCTCAATACTTGTATTTATGTGTATGGAACGAAAGAAATGGGTCATGTCAAAATGGAACTGGCCGGTTTTGTCAATGTTTACCACCCGGTTTTGTCATAGATTTCACAATGCATAACCCGGTTTGGTCAAATATAAAAAAAAAATATAATCGCATTACATTATAATTGATTATTTAACTTCAGCGTAAAAAAGGAGTTTTGTGGGTCGTTGGAAAACAAGATCGTTCACAGCGGCTTATTATTTATATGAGTCTCAGATTTAAAAAAAAAAAAAATAATAATAAGCATACACTTGAATTATAGAACATAAATCATTTTAATATTACTTTGCATTCCAAAACTTTTCAACAGCAGAATAGATAGAAATGACGGTTATAACGCAAATTGAGGTTAAAGCTCTCTAAATATGCGTTTTCTATATGAATTATGGAAAATATGTTTAAACTTGAAAGTAGAGTTTACGGTCATAAAAAACGAAACACATACTTGATATGTGATTTTCTCGCACAATAGGATGGGCACCTTTATAAGTATTCTTATCATTCTATGTATGTAATATCTTCTTTGATCGTTAAAAATGAATCTTCTTAAGGATAAATGTTGATAATAAGACAAATATATATGCATGAATAATCGACATAGAAAATGAATGTTTATCTAGAAAGAAAAGGATTACAACTACCATGCATTAAAAGATAAAACGTATTTATCACTAATTGTAACTATACTACTATGTATAAATTAATATCATAGTCTCAGGTCATCGACAAAATTCAATAATAATTATTTTGTTAATATTACTATAAAAAAAACCCGGGTCTGTACTGTCACCATTGTGTTTAATGCTCGTACACTGACGTTGGTCAATATATTTTGATAATATATACGGACAGACGGATTCAGTTTATTTCAAAGTGGACGTAATGCGAACAGATTTTACATACCGCCGAGCGTATCGTGTCGAACAATATTTTCACTATTTTTTGCTTTAAAAATTGTTAAATACATGAATCAATATAGTTTGGGTCGGGGCGTGCAACCTATACGTCTTCTAGATTCGCCACTTATCTCATAAAGTGTATACAGAATTAAAATATTGTAAGAAATAAGAAAACAGGGACACCCGCGAAATCAGATTATGTGAGTTGGATTATGTTTATTATAAACATTCTCATTGATATTTTTAAACAAGCGAGACCAAGTGATTCGAATTCATAGCGTTTTGAACTATTTATATTAAGCTGCATATGTCAAAAGTAAGAAGGTTTCACTGCAACATATACAAGTATTGAACACAGATCTAACGATTTTATTTCTATTTTCCATATGGCCATTGTCCTTGCCCTTGACGTCATTTCTATATTATTTTCCCTTTGGCCACATGACGATTTATGTGACCGTGAACTTATTTCCTTGATTAATTGGTAAATGTTAAGGGTTTTGTGTTGTGGGTTTAATAATTAGAATGTGTTCATGTCCGTCTGGCAGGATTCCTTAGACCTCGACATAAATGGTTCCATAAACAATCGGTTAAGTTTCTGTGACTATTTTTTTTTATCTTGCAGACCATCAAAATGAACTGAATTGCGATCATTTAAGCATTTGTGACATGTCAGTGCGTACACTTAAATATAAATAATTTGTCTTTAGTTATTTATTTTTGTTGAAAAAAACCGCCAGTGAATTTGTTTGCTTTGTCCGATCAAGTTATCTCGTTCGTGAAATTTGAAATTTTCAGTTGTTACACAATTTTTTTTTAAAATTCAAGAACGGTGCAATTTTGTTTGGAATTCTCAGTTGGTTTATCTCACTTGACCAAACAGGAAAAGTTATTTCTTTTTCATCACTTGGCACCGGTCGACCGTCGTTCATTGTCTTTCAGTATATACTTTTATGTAAATTTTCACATCTAAAATTACTAGGCTGCATTTAACAAACCTTATCTAAAATCATATGTCTTTTTTAATTATTATTAGAGTATCTAGTTTTAAAAAGTTAACTGTGACCCCGCTTGTAAACCAAGATGGCCATAATGGCTAAAAAATAAACATAGGAGGACATGCAAGTGCATGATGTCAATAATTTGAAAACAGAAAATTCGAAGGGCCAGATGATTATCTTCGAAATGTTGAGCTCAACAATTTGTCCATTTACTTCAAAATTCTCACACACTTCTAAAAGAAGTTATTGCATTGCCCTTAAATGACGAATTTCAAGTTCTTCAATTTCTCTGTATTATTTTCAAATATATAATAATATGGCAAAAATGATAAGGAAGACAAGATATACAAATAAGTTGACTTTGCCGATATCCTTATAAAACTTATTGACCTTTAATTGCGTTTTTTTCTTCTTCATTTCTTTGCGTTTTTACACGCCCGTCACAATTCTGACAGGACATATTATTGTATACATCGGTCTGCCCGTCTGTTCGTCCTGGCTATCGTCCGTTCCTCCATCCGTCAGTCATTCTGTCCGTCCGTCCGTCTATCTATCCGTTTGTCCAGCGTAAACATGTCGCACCTTAACTTGAGAACAGCTTTTAGTTTTCACGAAACTTAAAATAGTTATTTCTTTTAATGGTCAGGCGATCTGTAAACCTTTTAGTGAAAATCAAATTAAATCTTTTTGAGTTACAGGACTTAGTAAGTAAAACAAAAGTGTGTGTTTTTTTAACATGTTGCGCCATATCTCAAAAACGATTCATTATAATTGCATCAAACTTTACACACTTCTTAGTTATATAAATCTTAACTTCTGTATAATGTTTGGTGATGTTCTAAATTTTGCTTAATCGTTATTGCGTTTGCTTTTTGTAAAAAAAAAAGGAGGGTCACAGATTGCGTTCTATCTCAAAACCTATCTGAAAAATTAGTTTGAAGTTAAGTGAAAAAAATACCATAATTACCTATGCCAAAAAGTGCCCGTTTAAAATAAATTTTAACGCGCCAAGTTTACTTTACAATAAATATATATTTTAATTCTTCCGAAAGACAGTGTTCAGATCCATGTTAACGTTGCTTTCAAAAAATTGTTGGTTTTGAAAAAAAAATAAAAAAATACGGGTGATATATATAGACAACACCGGGTGATTGTGTAGTATACAACATTGACAATACCGGCCAGTTCCATTTTGACATGACCCATTTCTATCGATCCATACTTAGAAATACAAGTATTGAGATGCTCCTAATGACTAGTTTTGCAATCTCCGTGTCAGTATCTATCTTCCTGTACATTTCTTTCCGTAAAATGTGAACAAAATTACACAATTTCGAGGCAAGGTTCACTCAGTTCGTCATTTTGACGTGCACTTTTACTTATTTCTCCGTTAATATATACTAGTCAACAAAAGAAACGATACAAGACTCAGGAATAAAATTTATTAAAAAATATTAAGTTATAATGTAAAACTTATTGTTAAATGTAAAACAAAATGAGATACACTATTTTTTAAGAGATTTTATTTGCAATGTATTCACATATGATAATGAAAATCAAAACCTGTCGGAAAGTAACAAAATTCCTTGTAAACGATCATAGGGTGCAAATTATTTCCGTAAAGTTGGATAAAATATCGATACACAATGTTCTAAGTACTAAATGAATTTTCAAATTTGTCTAAAACTATTCAATATGCTAATCAAGTTATGTTCATATTGTAACTCATGGGTTGAGGTATTTTTTTTTTTTTAATTTTTGGTAAAAAAAAAACGCATTTTGAAATCTCAAAAAAGGAAAAAAAGGAAAAAATGTTTTCGTTTCAAATCAATACTTAAGATATGAAAACAACACACTGTTAATTTGGAACCTTTCGGATAAGTTTTCAGATTTCACTTTACACATACTGTCTATGGTAAATCAATGGATAATGCATTCATTTTAACGTTTTCTTGTGGCGCCAGACTTTGCTTTACAAATAAACAAAGAAACTGTGCGATTTTCAAAAAGGAATTGATGGCAAACATGATCTTAAATTTCAAATGAGATGGCATCATTAGTTGGAACTTCTGTTTTTAAAATTGTCGTTTTATTTAAATTTTGTCAAAAACTCAAATTTAGTCAAATGAAGTCATGAAAGCAAAACCTATTTTTTTCTAAACGAATTTATATTTCCATGGTTATTAAGTATTACTACCTTCAATATTGGTCCTCTGAACGGAAAACTTCATCTTGAAATTTGAAAAAAAGTCGTGTATCGTTTCTTTTATTGACTAGTATAGAACGGTTGTAGAAAATATTCATCTCACAATAGAAAATAGTTGTATACATATATATATGTTCTTCGATATCATAAAACAAATAAGGAGAAACCTACCTTTCTTCTGTCTATTGATGATCTGTCATTGTGCCGGATGTTAGATACCATTGCGTCCGAACAATTTTTGCCGGTGTGATTTAGATACATTGATATAATAGTCAATTCAACAGTATTTGTTTTTGATAGATTGAATCTGTTTAGACATTAAACTTAGTCACCAATAAATGGAATCCAACAATGAAATGTTTACATAATAAAAAGGTGAAATGGCAGATCTATATGATTATTCATTTTTCACTGAATTCGATGTCTCTAAGCTATAAGGGATGATAAAGGATATTAACAATTCCAGTGTTCATTTAACTTATCATTAACATAATATATAATATTTTTCAGACAGAAATCCAATGTGGCGTAGCATGTCCTGGTAATGTATCTGTTATAATATGTTCATCCGATTACAGCTTTCATGCATAAATAACATCAATAGTTTAAATTCCTACTTCAATGGCCATAAACCAAACAATATATCGTTACACCATCGCCGCGATAAATCCTTTGTGCGGCATAAAGCAAACACCAATCAATCGTTACACCATTATTTAACACACCATTATACAATACACCATTACACTACACACCATAACACAATACACCATTAGGCCATATATCATTTCAGTTTTAAAAACAGCTTTTGATTCCTCAAACTTTAAACTGGAATAGTTTGAAGAATTTGTTTTCCAAAAACTTGTGTCTTTTCGGAAACATGCAACATTTTTAATAAAGTACCATTAGCCCCAAGAAAATTAAGAAGCTTCCAAATGATCCTAAAGAAAACAGATATAATATTTTCTTAAGTTTTGGTAACATGTACATATGATCAAAATTCGCCATTTTTAAAACGTGTATCGTAATAAATTAAAGGCTTTAAATGTAATAGGTAATTGAAAATATAAGATGGGTATGAAAAATGAAGATTTATTTTGCCTAAAACGTATGCTTATTTAACCCACACATACTACTTTTACTATACAGTTAGCCTAAAAGAGAGGCATAATAGACCATAAGACGTTCAAACTCATAAGTCAAAAATAAACTGACGACGCCATGGCAAACAAAGACAAAGACCAGAAGACAAACAAAAGTACAAAAAACTAGACTTAGTTAGCATTAAACCACCAAAAAAAATCTAAGGTGCTCCGGAAATGTATGCACATTCAGCTCCACATGCTTTCAAATGACATCAAAATTCATAAATTTGACTGCACATTTTAAACTGCTTAACCATGCAATTAACATGACTTAATTCTTTCTGAGTTCTTACGATTTTTCAGCTTGTGTCGGTTTAAGTATTGTATTTGTTATTCTTATTCGATTTATTCGATTTGAAAATCAGTAAATGTCTTCTACATACAATGTATATTACCAAAGTTTTAGGTTGTTATCTCAAATAAGTAGTTTTTTAAACTTTAGAATGAAAAAAACATTGTAACGGTATCGCAACTTACCTTAAACTTTGTAAGTTGCTTATTTGATTAAAAATCTCTGGAAAGCAGAGAGAAATTAGATAATTTAGGTACTCAGGGACAGTTTACCTTTGATAAATTTAGGAAGACTGCAATTTTGCTGTTTTTTTATTTATTATTTATTTATTTATTTTGACCACCGCGCCAAATGATAGATTCTGAGAAGGGCCAGGCTATGTTTTGACACACTTGCAACAAGTCTAAATTAGAGAAAAATTGATTCACAACATATCGAAAGGCGTTATATTTGATTACATAATTTTCTTTTACCCAAAATGAAAAGTTTCAGTATTCAATATTGGAATATCAAACAATGTTTTTAGGCTCTTTTTTGTTTTTAGATAGAACACAATTTTTTACATGTTAAGTGTTTGATGCTCTCACACCTTCTGCCATCCAACTGATATGCTTTGAGTATTCAAAAAATACACCTGGAATGGGTTTTTTCGTGTATGCTCGCGAAACGAGATATGGTTAACATTTGTGGGGCAAAAACCCCCAAAAAACAAAGGGGAATAGGCAAGTTAGAGGTCGATTTTCTATAATAGAGTTGCGACTTGTTTTAGCCTATTTAATGAATGGCAATAGTTAGAATTTTAGAATTGATATGATAATTCGATCCTTTAAAAATATGTGGTGAATGGTTATATGATTGCAGACTCGGCGACTATTGGTGATAATCGAATATTGATAATGATAACCCACCGGAAACGATACTGAACACTATGATGAAAAACAAACATGATATACGTGGGGACAAAACATGTTTCTTGTATAATATTAATAGCTAGAAAGTAATAAGATTCTAACAAATTTGAGGATAATTCTGAAACTTATTGTTTTATAAATATTTCAGTGACCGACAATGAATTTTTAAAGCAGATTTCAACAGATATTCACCTCCGTCGGTTATCAATGCAATACAACATACACGAAACCAAAGAGTTGGCTATTTATCTTGGAATGAAGTTTAACATATGGGAGAGTTTGCATGATACACTAGGGGAAGAACCAGAAAAATTAAATTTTGAAGTTCTACATAGGCGTTACATTTGATGACATCAGGAAAGCTGCTGAAAGGGGCAACATACAGAACTCACACACTCTTTGCAAAGTAAGTGGGATTCTAATTGCAAATTACAAGTACTGTTTTTACACTTGTTTAAGTATTGATACGAGACAATATAATTCATACTCATAGTTGTTACTCGTTTCTCGTTTTTATATAGATTAGACCTTTGGTTTTCTCGTTTGAATGGTTTTACACTAGTCATTTTTAGGCACTTTATATCTTGCTGTTCGGTTTTAGCCAAGGCTCCGTGTTGAAGGCCGTACTTTGACCTATAGTGGTTTACTTTTATAAATTGTTACTTGGATGGAGAGTTGTCTTATTGGCACTCATACCAATCTTCCTATATATATCTTTATCTAGCTTGTTTGTAATCAGTTTTTTTCGATTTGATATTTTTTTCTATTTTTATATTATTGATAGAACTCCGTCCAAAATGTACAAAAGCATATGCTTTATTTTCAATCATTTATGCTTTGTCTTTGTTCATTATAGATGGTGAGGGACAAGCCAATTGACTTCGGTAAGTAAAATAGTATCATATTATATATTCATATTGAATTTCTACTACTGCGAGTGTGATACGATTTCACTCACTCGAGACATTCAATTTTTCAAACGTAAAACGCGAAGATTGAATATTAGAATGTAACTGCCGATAGTCTTGAAACATCCCATTACATGAGATGTGGTAAAGAAATCAGTTTTTCTAGACGATATGCCGAGAAATGTAATTCTTCTTTATTGGTCACAATGGGAAATCCAGAGGAAAGCCAGAAACGTTGCCGTCAGTATTGAATTTTGACGAATGAAGACCTGAGATCGAACAATCATAGAGCAGAAAAAAAACTCTAATTGAACAACATAAACATGTCAAGACATGGGTATGACTAATTTGAAGGCTTTTAAACGTTAGTCCACATATATAACAACTTTCATATAAAAAAGCTTTTCAGTTTAAACGAAAATGATGTGGTGACTAATTAAGTTTTGTTTTGCATTAGACCAGGAACCAGAAAAATGGGACATGGAACCTTCAGAAGAACACTTTGACAGACTCGCTCCTCTAGTGGGAAACAACTCGCTGCCATTTCTTGTTGAGCTTGGTATGGAATTCGAATCCTGGGAACAGATTAGATTCAGACAAAAGAAAAGAGATTTGGTGAAACTGAACAGAGACATTCTGCAAGAGTGGAAGTCTACATTTTGTAATGTTCATACTATCAGACCATCTCTAAGACACATTGGTCAGGCATTCAACAACATTGGTAAAAATATAAAAATCATTGAAACTGTTCTGGACGACTTCTTTTGAATCATGTAGCTAGTTTAGTGTTTTTGAAGTTTGACAAATATGTCAAGTAGATTAATGAAATATTAAACAAATAGAACATTTGCATTAATATATGTTACATAAACTTTTAAAAAGGATATGATCACATGTAAGTGGCCCGTTTTTCAGGACAAAGTTAGATTATAATAATTTAAATATTTGACACTGCTTAGTTTAACAAACTACTAAACAAAATGGCTGCGCAATGCATGATATTTATTGCGTAGCATTCTTAAAATTACCCATCCGATTTTTTTTTATGAAAGAGTAATCCTAACTACGTCTAAACAGATTTCTAAATATTTCAGATTACATTATTTCTATTTTTGTATATAATTTTATTCAAATATTAAGGCTACTTAATAGATGTGTATTTATCTTTTATATTGGCAGCCTCAGTTTAGCAGGCAAATGTTGTTTAGATTTTGAAACATGGGGAAAATAATGCGTTCACGGTACAATGTTTTTCTCTCAATTATTTTTGAATTGTATGTCTTAAAAATAAGTTATTTAATAGGTATGCTATTGTAATTTGCTTGGTTGCCTTACAAATAAATATGCAAAAGAGAGGATTTTGTAATGTTTTGCCTTTATAAAACTACCATAAAGGGAAACTAAATCATGCTGAATAGTAGTCTGTTAAATGGATAATCAGGAATTTTTACTGTTCCACATATGGTTCCGTCTTCTTCAAATTACAAAAAGTCTGTTAGAATACCAATTTTATAATTTTGCAATACAACTACGAGTATACTGCAGACATCTGAATCTTTTTCAAAAGCCTTTTTGTCCAATACAATATATGTACATGCTTTTAATGAACCCGAGGATTCAGCCCTTATAATCATCTAACATGAGGTTGCTATGATATTAAGAGATAATATATTGTTGCTTCTTTCCTTCTTACCAAACATAAAAGTTGAAATGATCTCTTTTGAAATATTTTTCTTTGTAACTGTTAAAGGAGTAGGTTCAGTAAGACCCCTTTTTGGCCCAAAAATATAGCAGTTTTACAAAATTGTTTAAATGTAAACTTTTAGATAATTTTTGGAAGGTATAATGCCTCTGCTACATAAAATTGGCTTATTTTGGCTTTACAATGCACATATATCGGGTTCTTGCATCATTAATTCATGCTTAATTACTGAAATCTTCTCAATTTCAGCATTTTAGTTAAATTTTAGACGGTTTCTATTTTCAATGAAAGTGGTTGCATTCGTGTTCATTCTTGATATTGAAATGTAAGTTGTGCTTAATGATAATAAACATAACATATATAAAGGTCGAGGATGAACACGGATGCGGCCACTCTCATTTTTAAAAAAAAAACATATGAAAAGTGACAGATTTTGGCATATTTGATAGATATTTCATATATAAGCTTGAATCGGAGCGTTTTTAATAAGTGAATCAGTTAAAATCTTTCACAAAAAAATGTTTGAATAAATTGAAATAGACATACAAGTGTGTAAAAAGTGTCCAAAATCTTTCGTCAGATAAACTTGAAATTTGAGGCCAAAACCGGCCCTTACCGGGCCTAATCCTTTCTCTCCTGCATGCTTGGTTCATCCATCATTTGCTTAAGTTTGTCTGCTTTTTTACTTATCAGTTCTTCCATCTGTTTAGTCCCATGAAACACTTGACAATCTGTACCTATCAGCTTTAACTGTGATAAATTGTCTTTGTAATCAGAAATTATTTTTCTTTTTTTCAATAAGCTCCTTTAAAATGCTATGTATTTCCATTAGCTGTTGCCGATGAAAAATTGCATATTTAGTTTTAAGTTTGATTCCAAGATTATTTAAATACTTATGAACTTCTGTTTTAATTTCCACCATATTCAAATTGCTTTAAGGCCATTCAATTTCATCCAAATTACTTTCTCGATTTTCAATCAATCAAAGTGTCAATGTTATCCAATAGAGTTCCAATATTATTCCAAAAGATGTACCCATATTTTGACTATTTTATTAATTGTGACTATTTATTTAACGCATCATGTAAATGTAGCGGAATTTGATGAGACTGTTATTAAAGTGAGAGGGTTAGCGCTATAGAACCAGGTTTAATCCACCATTTTCTACATTTGAAAATGCCTGTACCAAGTCAGGAATATGACAGTTCTTGTCCATTCGTTTTTGATGAGTTTTGTTATTTGATTTTGCCATGTGATTATGGACTTTCCAAATTGATTTTCCTCTGAGTTCAGTATTTTTGTGATTTTACTTTTTATTATTGTCAAGATAGGTAAGCTTATCTATGATGATCAAATTGAGAAAGGAAGGTTTCTTAACCAACTTATGGAAGAGAGTGATGCCTATACAGTTCGGATGACATAAGGCAACATATTTGATGCAGCAAGGTTCTTCATGACATGGACAGCAAAGTTCTAAAGGACTGTCATGGACTGAACAATCTGTTTTGAAAGATGAAATAAATGGCTGCAATGGTTTGAAGTTTTCAAACGGAACAGTTGAATGATTTCTTGATGACTTTATTGCTCTGTGATGGTCATAACATTCTGCACATAGACCTTCTTCACAGGACCTACACCAGTAAAGTGGCTGGTTCTTCTTCTCTCTTACATCACAGGTTCTAGACTTTGAATCTGATAATAAAGAAGACGCTGTAAATTGACAACTTATATATAATTTGAAGCAAAATTGAACTTGAAGGAAAAATAAACAAACTTTTCTGTCTCTCTCTCTCTATATATATATGCAGTCAAATATAAGCACATCAAGCTTTTTATGGTTATATTATTCATAAAGCTATCTAGTTTAGAAATTGTCCTTTAAATCTCGTCGTTTAGGTATAACAAATAATAGATAATGGTTATACAAAAGGCTGATACTTTTGTTGTAGAGTCATTGTGTATGGTATGTAAAGGGTGCACATCAATTTGATAATTTATAGTTTGAAGCATGTCTAATATAATTATATAAATTGTATGAAGTACATGAGCAAGCAATATTTGAGTTTAAGACAGCAAAATTCCATAACAGCAGGTTTAGTACTTTGAGCTTTCTTTCAGAAATATATTACATTCTTCGATACAGTATACATATTGGTTATTGTTTCTTTATTTTCACTTATCTTTTTGTTCTCTATTATATCTAAGTTCAGTTATTCAAACTTGCTGGTGTTTGTTTTAATTATAAACAAAAGAGCACATGCTGAAATGTCTCCCCTGCTTAACTTATAATGAAAGTGTGTAATATGAAGGTTTTACTATCAGTTTCAAATATAATTAAAATTATCAATAATCAATGTAAATGAGGTCAGGGTCATGCAGATGAACCCTGCCAGACAGACATGTACACCTTACTATCATATCATACACCAAGTACAGTTAACCTATTGCTTTAGGTATCAGACAAACAGACCTTATTATGAAAATTGAACATTGACCAATGAACCAAGAAAATTATGCAAGGTCAGATGAACCATGCCAGACAACATGTACACTATGCTATCATTCCATTCACCAAATATAGGTGATCTATTGCGTATAGTATCTAAAATCAAACATAATCATGCCAACTGTCTATTAACTAATGTACCATAAAAATTAGGTCAAGGTCAGATGAACCCTGCCAGACAGACATGTTCACCTAACAATCATTCCATGCACTAAATATAGTTGACCTACTGCTTATAGTATTTGATTAACAGACAAAACCACGAAAACTTCAAAATTGACCAATGAACCATGAAAATAAGTTCACGGTCATATGAATTCTACCAGATGGAAATATAGATGTAACTATCATTCTATACACCAAATATGGATGAACTATCTATCGCTTATAGTAATTGAAAAATAGACAAAACCATGAAAAATTAACATTGACCTCTGAACCATTAAAATGAGGTTAAGGTCATATGAAACGCTGCCAGTATGCATATATATGTTATATCTTTCCATACACCGAATAAAATTGACATATTGCTTCTAGGTTATATCTTAGTTAAGACTTGACCACATAAACTTAACCTTGATCACTGATCCATGAAATGAGGCGAGGTCAGGTGAGCCCTGTGTGATGGACATGTAGACTTTGCAAGGAACCCATATACTCAATATAGTTATCCTTTTACTCATTATAAGGGGGAAAAAATTGAAGCAGTCGCTGAGAATGAAAATGAGGTCAAGGACAATGGACATATGCAATACGGTAACTTCGTAAAATGAGACAAATACCCACAATAAATAAAAAGAGCAAGAATATGACCAACTACAACCTTCCACAATGAGCCAAACTCATTATCATATATTAAGATGAAAAGGCATTATGTGAAACATTTCAAACTAGAAAACCAACTGCTTGACTTACCTGAATATCAAATCATTGAATTAAGTATGCAGACTGCTTTTTGATGACCTTCTTTTAATCAACTGATCAATCAATTACATGCTGCAGGCTCTTTGCATCCTATATTAACTATAACCAATACAATTTTGCATTAAAATCAACATTAGAATATAGAAAAGTGCTCTCAACCAATGAAATCGTAGGATTTGGTGTTTCTTAATTGTGAAGAATGAATAAAATCATGTTCTTAGCAAGGGATTATCCTATTGTTTAGACCTACTTAAATTCAAAACAAAGAACTTCTATAAATGAGTTACAAATGCCCTGAAGCACATTTATCAGTACTTATAGGTTGCACTTTGTAAATACAGCTGTCTCTCAAAACACGCCTCTTTTAGGTAATATTCATAGAAAATTAATTTTGTTTACATACTGCTTTCCAGATATTCTCTTTGTGTTCCATCTAAAAAAAGTGTTTGGTTTATTCCTCCTATTCCTACATTTTAAAATATGGTATGTCATTTAAAAAAAATCATGTAGGAATAAGAGGAATATCTTAATAAAAAAGGCATTTAATCAGATTAGGATGAAAAAACATAAAGCTAATTAACTTCAGGTAAATATCAATAAAGTTAATTGAGTTTATTATGAATGTTCAATTTGAAAATATTCATAGTAGAAAATGCTTTTAAAAATTTCTAACAAATGCATTTTATTGTCTCATTGAAATTATCTTATATACTTATTTTGTTCTATTTTATTTTCATTTTTTTTTTCAATTTAAACACTTATGGTTATTTCCTTGTATAATGAAAAGTTTTTGCCATAAAGTGAACCCATCAAATATAAATTTAAAAAAATTGGTACAACGTCCAAAAAGAATATAGTTTACTAACACTATTTAAAAAAGTTTTTAAGCACCATATTATACATTAAGCACTTGGTCTCCTATGAAAAAAATATATTTTCCTTTACATGAGAGAAAAATGTGAAAATTACTAGACATTATGATATGTTTAGATAAGAGAATTTATCATAAAATTACTCCACATAAAGCAATAATTGAAGGTCTACAAGAAACTTGGTACAGATCTGTACATGATAAGCAAAATGAACAAAATACAGAATATTTTTTAAAATACAAAATATCAAAATTTATCACAAAATCAGTCTATATATAGAAAGTCATTGTGATCTTGGACTTGTACATGACCTGGTCATAGGTGTAATGCATGCGATGCTCTGGTACTGTAAATGATTTTACTTTGAGTGCTATGAAGTGTAGTTTATATTTGATTTTGCCTATTTAACTTTATACTTTTGAAGCATTGATCCCAGCATCAAGACTGTTAATAGTTAAGATTACAGTTCACATTTTAAACGAATGTGTACTTTGTCTACTTCAATTTGAATTTTTCATTTCTGTCTTAAGTCTTTGTTTTATCCATATTTTTTCATATTTTTCATATACAGAATTTCCATTAATGTAAATTCAAAGTGCAATTGTTTATTTATTTATTTCTATTTCATTCTCTGCTACATGTATGCATTCCCGTTTTTATTATCTTTATTATCATTATTCTTCGTAAATAAGTAAAAAAAAGAATGTATTTTTTGGCACTTACTTACCTGTAAATCAATTAAATATTAATTGCAAAAACAAGAAATTACCTTATAACAACAGCTATTGTACTATTTTTGTAGGAATAGAAGGAATAGGAATTTGTAAAATGTAGGTATAGCAGGAAGACACCTTTAGTTTACTGGTGCAGTAACATTGGTACCGTTACCTTTATTATGAGAATATTAATAATAACTTCAAATTACTATAAACAAAAAAAGAACAATATCAATGCAATGCAATGCAAAAAGCAAAAAAAAAAAAGGTTTTTAAAATTAAATATTACCTAGTAGTCCGGCTGCTTTGTGAAAAATTGTGCACATCCTGTTACAAGCATGAAATTTGGCATAGACCTTCCTCAACTATTACTCTTTTATTTCAGATAGGGAGGCATTTGAAAAAAATGTCTCACTTCCGGTAAAATCCAAAATGGCGGACGTTATACTTAAATCAGCCCAATATCTAAGGCTAGCGTGTAAAAATGTGTTATTATCATGCTACTATCGTAATATTTGGTAGAGACCTTTGTATTTTACTACTTTTGGATAAATTAAATAGATAAGATGTCTTCATAAACCCCGCTTCCGGTTAAAATCCAACATGGCGGACATTGTACTTAGATAAGCTCATTTTTAGGGAAGGTAATTGAAATGTGTTTTAACGTATTGCTACTATCATTACATTGTGTAGGAACCTTTCGTTGGTGGTTCTGATGGATACAATGTATAAGACATATGTCTTAAAAACCCTTACTTCTTTAAATACCCAAAATGGCGGACATAGAAATATCATTTTTTTATTCAAATTTTTAACTTTTTTCAAAATGCAAAGAAAAGGATTTTATTTTGTGCTGGCCATTAAACTTTTGGCTTAAAGTTATCACCAAAACCACTTATTCTAGCATGTTGTAAATGTTTAGATATAAAGTTGACACTTCCGGTAAAAATATGACGTAAATTTCAAAGATGAGTCCTCAATCTATTTCTCCGATGTAGAGTTTTGGATAGATTGATTAAAACAAAACAAAATCACTATAGTATTAAAAAATACTTAAAATTACTACTATTTGGCCAAGAATACATGTTTATTCAGAGTCGCCACCACATGCAGATAAGGCAGCGCACGGAGACTCGGTTTTCAACATTAAAAATAACCGCGGCATCCTTTCTTACATCCATAATGTACAAGCTTCTGAAAAAATGATGAGGTTTCAGAAAGAGTTTTTTTTTAAAGGGACCCTCTTTGTCCCTTCGCAATCCTTTAATGACTAGACTAGGTAGCATAAGAGTCAATCCCAAGCTCGTCTCACTAAACACCTGCATTAGTATATTGCACGTTTTACATGCTTGAAAAGACTAGGCCAAGTCGTGGGAATAGCCTCACTTATAATGAGCTTTCCATTTTTTGCAAAAATTGACTTTCTTGATTCGTTAATCATGTTAGCTCCATCTGATAAGTTTGTACGATCTTACAATAAAAACCACGGTGAGTAAGGCTGATCAATCATCATTCTTTATGTTAACGTCACATCTTCAAATACCATCAATGTCTCCCACACAGTCTTTTTTTCCTTTAAAACCAAAGAGAGAACATGATCTGAGTGATCTGACCCACTTATTGTTATCCATGCCTTTACCTGTTGTGATATGGTTCTCTCTTTGCTTGAAAGGGGAAAAAGACTATGTGGGAAACATAGATTGCATTTGAAGATATGACTTTAACAAAAAGAATGATGATTAATCAGACTAAATCATCGGGGTTTTACTGTAAGCTCGCACAAACTTAACAGATCGGTATAACATTGTTAACGAAGCAAGAAAATAACTATTTGCGCAAAAGGGAAGGCTTTTTGATGCTATCCCTCAACTTGGTCATGTCTTTTCCAGCATGTAAATCATGCAATATACTTAGGTAGGTGTTTAGGGAGACGAGCTTGTGATTGGCTCTTATGCTACCCACTCAAGGCGAGGACAAAGAGGATAGCTTTTTAAAAACTCTTTTTGAGACCTCATCATTTTGTCAGAATTTTGTACAATGGTGATGTAAGAAAGGATACCGCGGTTATTTTTAATGTTGAAAATCGGGTATCCCGTGCACTGCGATGTGTGCATGTCATGGTGACTGTGAATAAAAAATGTATTCTTGGCTAAAAAGTAGTAACTTTAAATATTTTTTAGTAATAAGGTAATTTTATTTTGTTTTAATCAATCTATCCAAAACTCTACATCGAAGAAATAGATTGAGGACTTGAAATTTACGTCATATTTTTACCGGAAGTGTCAACTTTATATCTAAACATTTACAACATGCTAGAATAAGTGGTTTTGGTGATAACTTTAAGCAAAAAGTTTAATGGCCAGCACAAAATAAAATCCTTTTCTTTACATTTTGAAAAAAGTTAAAAATTTGAATAAAAAAATGATATTTCTGTGTCCGCCATTTTGGGTATTTAAAGAAGTAAGGGTTTTTAAGACATATGTCTTATACATTGTATCCATCAGAAGCACCAAAGAAAGGTTCCTTTACAATTTAATGATAGTAGCAATACGTTAAAACACATTTCAAATACCCTCCCTAAAAAATAAGCTTATTTAAGTACAATGTCCGCCATGTTGGATTTTAACCGGAAGTGGGATTTCTGAAGACATCTTATCTATTTAATTTATCCAAAAGTAGTAAACTACAAAGGTCTCTACCAAATATTATGATAGTAGCATGATAATAACACATTTTTACACGCTAGCCTTCGATATTTGGCTGATTTAAGTATGACGTCCGCCATTTTGGATTTTACAGGAAGTGAGACATTTTTTTCAAATGCCTCCCTATCTGAAATAAAAGAGTAATAGTTGAGGAAGGTCTATGCCAAATTTCATGCTTGTAACAGGATGTGCACAATTCGTCTGAAATATGGTTGTAGCCGCCGGACTATGTCCTCTAATGTTTAAAACACAATTAATAAATTTTCCAGAAAAAGTCCTTACATTACTCAAACTAATCCATATATGAAATGCCAAAAAAGGAAGTCATGCATGAATTACAAACATTGCACTGACAATAAAACTAATTCTTGAATACAACCAATCAAGAGATCATTTGTATCATTCTCTATCATAGAACTAGTATATTTGTATAGAATGGAATCTGTATGGGGCAAATCTTGCCTTCCTGATTTTGTATACTAGATCAAGTTTCTGTAGATTCATTATGGCTTAAAGGTGGTACTGTAAAACAGACATTTTTGCGCGCATTTAACTTTTTTGTTGAATAATGAACTAAAATACCAGATTAATTATTGCGATTTTAGTAGACAGAGCAAACAGAATGCTATCTAAGTTATCTAGTCAGTCGCTATTTTCACCATGCTAAGCAAAATCGGAAAACAAATTGTATAAAATTGTGATTAATGTGGAACAAATCATAAAATGAATTGACTGACAATTTTGGTCTCTTTACTTTTCAGTTATTTTGCTTTAACACAGAACAAACTAGTTGATGAGCATGACAATATCTACGAAATACAATATAGTCAAAATCGAAATTATTGCCATTGAAAGGCAATGTTTATCCTTTTTTTTTGTATTTTTGGGGAGACTATACTAACAGCTTTATATCCAAATAATAAAAAGTGAAAAAAGAAACAATTGACAATGCATAGACTTGTTAATTATATGCGAATTTCATCTATATTTTAGACTAGACGCTATCTAAACAGACTGCAATTGCGTCTTTGTTTACTTATATTGATATCTATCTTTATATCGGATTATATGCCCATGATATCTTTCCAGGTCTGTTTGGTTTCATGTTAGAGATAAAAAAAAAAAATATATGTCAATCGTTATGTTTTCCTGTATAAGAATGACATTTTGTACCCCAATCTGTTAATATAATGGTTATTCTTGGTTTACTTTTTAATGTATGCATTCTTTTCATTTTAATGAATAAACATGCTGACCATGTCCAACCCATATCAATTAATGTTCAACTTAAGGGTTGCATGAATACCGATTCAATTGAGGTAGACATATTGACTTGCAAGTCAATAATACAATAGCCATGCTCCTTTGAGGTTCATCAAACGATATTGAAAAAGGTATACTACACTCCTTTCGAAGTAGTCTAGTCTTACAGACAGATGGATTGGTTATCTGTCGGACTAGTCTACTCTTAAAGGATGGTAGTTTACCTAACCTAAAAATGACTCCACGCTTCAGCTAACAAGCAAGCTAACCAAGGATTCTACCTTTTCCTACACACTCAATGAAATCGGCTGTAATACAGACTGAAAATGTCCACAGCACATGTTATCCATTTGTTTAAGTACAGCATGTACACCTGAATAACTTTATTTTATTAAGCATTTGTATAGATTTTTACATAAGTACTAGTAGATTACTGGATTTATCCAATCAAGATATTCAAATGATCGAATCTTAGAGTCCAAGCCTCGGCGAGGATATTCGAGATCGAATAAAACCGATAATGAATGAGTGACTAGGTACGACTGTGTTACTCTTATGATCATCAAATAACTTTTCATATTTTATTGACCAAAATCCCCTTCGAGTGCTTCTTGACATTCCTGATATCTAAGTCATACATTTCAATAATTCCAAATACATTTATGGCCCCAGTTCCACTATTATAACAGGAGACGATTACATCGTCCAGGACCAAGAGTTGAATTCATTCCTTAGTAAAGGACACAAATGCACCCGTCAATTAGTAATTGAAATGATTTTCGTTATATCATCAACAACTCACTCCATTACTATTGTAGAAATGGAATAAAACGAGAAAAAGCTGACAAACAATGCAATCCTTAGATATTTTTTTTAGAATCAGTAATTTAATTATCTGATATTCGTATGAAACATTTTGAAGAATATTTTACTCTTAACAACAACCATACTAGCACTATATCTCGTCTCAAACATAAGTTGTAAGAATTCCACAAGGAGTTTGATTTTTGTCCCGGCTGATAATGTTGCCAAAAATATCATATTGTTTGACGTAAATTTTATATTGAGGTTCTGAAAAAGGGAATCACAAATTCACCAACATTCAAATTGACTTAATTATTGAAAAATGGAATCGTTAATAAGCATAAACTTTTTACTACCTCTTAACAAGCAGAACTGAATAACATAAACATTCCAATTATGTACTGGCCTCCGAAGCTGCACAAAGCATATTACAAACATAAGTTTATTTCGTCTTCAACCCAATGTTCCACGACTGAGCTTTCTATTTTACTAACGAGTACACTAAGTTCAATCGAAAACCTTGTAACAATTTTTTCAAGTAAGGTATACGAAAATAATGGGATTATGTTTTACACTTGGAGTGGTAAAATTTTGTTGGATGTACTTGATAAACTGCATGCTCATATTGGTGCTTTCGAATCTATTCTAAGTAAGGATTTTTCTACCCTATATAACATTTTTCATAATCTCAATAAGAAAAAAAATCACAGACCTAATTAAATGTATGGAATAGGGATAAATATATATTTACGGTTTTAAGTCATATTTTAGTAAAAGCAAACACAAGAACTGTGTTTATTGGACCTGCTTTGATATGATAAATGTAATTGAATTGTACTGTAAAACATTTTTGAGAATTCGTATATCGCCAAATTATCGAAAGTCCAATGGGGACTAAGTGTGCACAACTAATTGCGGACCTGATTATGTATTGTAACGAATCTCAATTTATGTCTATAATAACAAAGAATCATCAAAAAATATTTGATACAAAAACATGAAAAACTAAATCACACTTTTAGATATTTGAATGAATTTTTTTGCTCTCAATAATGAAGACTTAAGTATGAGTATGAAAACTAAATAGATTTATCCTGTTGAATTCCTTTAAATAAAGCTAATACTAACATAAAATTATCAATATCTCTAACGGGAAACTTAATACCAAAATGTATGATAAAAGAGATGATTTTTCATTTCCTATTGTTAATCATTCGTTTTTAGAGGATGACGTTACCTTGGCACCATCGTATGGTGCTTATACATCTAAAAATTTTCGATTCGCTCGTGGATGTATCAACGTGTTTGGTTTTTACGAAAGAAATCTCTGTATTACTGAAAAATTAAGACACCCGAGTTTTCGATATCACAAACTTTTATTATATATTTAATGCTTGTTATAGGGATTTCGAATATTTGATAAAGATGGAAACTCTAGACCTGTATCATGTGTATCGCGCACCCTATATCACACCCTTTTGGAAACATCTCGGGAATATTTTTTGAACTTCTCAGTTGTTGTCTGCTTGCAATTTCACCTGCTGGAGGGACACATGTGCCCATTTATTTAATTCATACAAGCACTTGTTCATTGCTGCATGATTATAAAAAAAAACCACCGACGATTATACAAAGTAATCTTTTTCTTCAACAGTTCTACAAAATAGATGATTGTAACGTCATCAGGGTATGACTTCAAATATCGAACCCATTGAAGAAAAGTATTACAATATAGAATCTTCGGTATTTTATTTAAAAGAGATACAGCATGAAAAGGGCAGTCAAACAACCTCCATAACCCATGGCATTGTCCAAAATACGGAAGTCGAACTCAATATTTGTATTAAAAGTGGTTAAATATAAGATCATTATTTATTTTATTTCGTTAACCAATTTGTAACAATTTCATTGATTTTTTCCCTTTGATTCGTTGATTTGATTGGTTTTTTTTTGTATCTTTCAGTCTTTTCGGTTTTTTTTTGTGGGAAGATTTCTTTTTGTTTCGTTTTATTTATATTTCGTTTCGATATTTATATGCACCCATTTAGAATAACCATGAGTGGTGTACAACCACTGACGTAGTTGCATTGTACAGATAATGGCGTGTGCATCGGAAGTACAAAGTAAGATTATAATATAAATATAGTTATACACAAAACTACTATAACATGTGTAATATAGTAGTCTCAGTTTTACTTTCAGTTTGAGAGGGCAGGGGTAGTGGTTGCTTAGGCAGAGACATCATATCAGTATTTTTTTAAATGGTTTCCCAGTTTCAATTATATTGAGTTGAATTGCTCAGAATGTCAAGATCATGATCTATTTTCTTCCATTTTGCACCAAGACTATCAGATGATTCCGTAGGTAAAGAAAAAAATATATATGTGGTTCGGGTTTATTTATTGACCCTATCCAAAACCCGACCACAGCACTTTTTCCCCTTTTTGATAAAAAAAAGTATCTGTTCGTTAATTACCGGAAGAGAAATATAAAAGTATCCTTGATAAAACCATTATCGAAATGATCCCTTAATAAATAGTTTATATTTATAGCAGTATTAACTTTCGATTTTCTTCCCAGTTGTGTATTTAAGATAAATACCTGTGTGTTCAGGTATATTTTGCAGTCATGACCTAGATTCTCCAAGTTAAATATACATTCTTATTTATATCGATTCTTTCTATCAATGCAATATATGCTTGACTGTACATCAAATTGAACACATTTCAGAATTTAATTAATAAAAGTAGTAATCTTGCAAACACACCCATGATCACATGTTATAATTTGTGTATTTACTTGTGTTGACAACCTTTTGCTTTTTGGCGAGGAAATAGGGGCTAACCCCTATTACTGACAAAATAGACGAAAAATACCAAAGGAACATCCAAACTTAATAGTCATAAATAAACTGACAATGCCATGACAAAAAACTGAGAAAATGACTAAAAGACAAACAACAGTATACAAAACAATGATCACTGAACAATACTAACCAAAAGGAAAAAAATGGTGATAATCCCAGGTGCATCAAAAAGGTAGACAGATCCTCCTCCACTTGTGGCTCCCGTCGTGTTGTACAATCACGTTAACAAGTTAAATTCGGTCGGTCACATTCGAGGAAAAAAGGTTGTTATTGTGGGAACGACAGTTGGAACATATCCGTTTTCAGATAATCCACAACGTTGAACCAACTCGTGATGGCGTTGATTTTTTTAAGTGGAGTCGCGTAACGAGAAATCTACAATGTACATGTGTGCAACTATAACCAGTCGCCTGGTATGAAAATTTGAATCCACATGTTTTACATAAACCGGATGTAAAGGTGAACCATAATTTAAATAGAAGTTCACAGAGACAATTTAGTGTTTAGTGTTTTACAAATAGTGTTTTACAAATACACCGGATGCAAAACTGAACACACTCCATAGGGAAGTTTTCCTCGACACATAAGTGTTTTAGATATACCTTGGTTAAGACTTAAAACTTAAAGCTTAATACAAAAAATTATGAGAAAAGAGACGTTTTTTTTATTTCCTATTGTTAATTATCCATTTTTAGATGGTGACGTTCCCTTGTCACCATCTTATGGTATTTATATATCTCAACTTGTCCGATTTGCTCGTGTATGTTACAACGCATTTGATTTCAACGAAAGAAATCTCTGTATTACACCAGAGTTTTCGATATCACAAACTAATCAAAACATTTACTAAATTTTATCATCGGTACAAGGACATCATTCGTAAATATGAATCAACATGCAAACATCTTATACGTTCAGGTATTTCACATCCAATATTTTATGGTAATATTCTTTACTAAGCACAAAAATGTCGGCATTCACCTCAAAAGCTAACCAAACCTTTGAACAGACGTATTCGGAAAGGATATAGTTACGATACTGTTGTCAGGTCATTAAGGATTGCATATTTTGGTATTAATATTCATTCACTCATTGGGTCTTTGCATCGGAAATAAACACTATCATTTTAAAACCATCTGTTGGCATGATACGGGTTATGTTCTTCTCATATATTATATGATGGTATGATACTAAACCCCTAACGGGTGGGGTTTTTCTTGATTTTCATATGATGAAGACATAATCTTTCAATCAGTTTAATTGAGGTCTGGAGTTGGCATGTCAGAAACTGCTAGTAGTCCTTTGTTAATTTATGTATCATTGTCATTTTGCTTAGTTTCTTTTGTTACCTATTCTGACATCGGACTCGGACTTCTTTTAAACTGAGTTTTACTGTGCGTATTGCTATGTGCTTCTTTATTCTACATTGGTTAGAGGTATAGGGGGAGGGTTGAGATCTTACAAAACATGTTTAACCCCGCCGCATTTTTGCGCCTGTCCCAAGTCAGGAGCCTCTGGCCTTTGTTAGTCTTGTGTGTTTTTTAATGTCAGTTCTTTTTAATGTTTTGGAGTTAAGTGTGACGCCCATTTTCACTGAACTAGTACAATCATTTTTTAGGGGCCAGCTGAGGACCACCTTCGGGTGCGGGATTTTCTAGCTGCGTAGAAGACCTATTGGTGGCTTTCATCTGTTGTCTGCTCTTTGGTCAGGTTCTTGTCTCTTTGACATATTCCCCATTTCCATTCTCAATTTTATTAACGTCATAAGTTCATATCAAGACAGATATGCTTCCATAAAACGGGCTCTTTCTTAATGAAGATTCACAGGAACAAAGTGTTAAACATTAGTAAATTAAGGGAATCTTTTTTTCCCAGTTTTATTTAATGGTCAAAACAGACTATAATTCAGTGGATGTCGATGGTTCATCTCTGTCATATTTGTATTTCGTAAATTGTTTTGTTATAAATTAGGCCGCTCAATTTATCTGAATTTTTAACATCACATACTTGTGTGGAATAGATTTATACCTAATCTCAGTTTAATTGTTTCATATTTTTCATGTTTGGGTCTTTTATAGCCGACCATACAGTTTTGGTTTTCTCATTGGTAAAGGCTGTACGTTTGTCTATAATTGTTTACATACACTCCATTTGAACTATGGTGGATAGTTGTCTCATTGACAGTCCTATCACATCTTCTTATTTTCATATCATATGTTGAAAAACGAAATAATAATTTTTATCGAGTATGTCTCGGACGAAAGACATACCGATCCTGTTGACAACATCAACGTATAAGTTAAGACAGTAGTTTAAAAAAAAAAACCAAGAGTGCACACGCTGAAATGTCTCGCATTCTTTATCAACCATTGATATTATCTTGACAGTCCTAAATATAAAGCTTTACTAAAACTATCACATAAACTTAACATGATCCAAAAAAATTAGGTCAAGGTCATATAAACCAAACGAGAAATACATGTACAGCTTACAATCCCTCCATTCAACAAATATAAATGACCTATTACATATAGTTTAAGAAAAACAGACCAAAACACAAAAAAATAACACTGAGCAATGAACCGTGAAAATGAAGTCAAGGTCAAATAAAACATATGAGACTGACAGGTACATCATAATATATTTTTATACACCAAATATAGTTGACCTATTGCATATAGTATTAGAAAAAAAGACCAAAACTCAAAAACTTTACTTTGACCACAGAACCATGAAAATGATGTCAAGGTCAGATGACACCTGCCAGTTAGACATGTACACCTTTCAATCCTTCAATACATCAAGTATACTAGACCTATTGCTCATAGTATCCGAGATATGGACTTGACCACCAAAATTTTACCTTGTTCACTGATCCATGAAATGAGGTCGAGGTCAAGTGAAAACTGTCGGACGGGCATGAGGACCCTGCAAGGTACGCACACACCAAATATAGTTATCCTATTACTCATAATAAGAGAGAAATTAACATTACAAAAAATCTTAACTATTTTTTCTATGTTGAGCTTTCTGTGACAAGTCGCAGGCTCGACAAAAATTAAGGTTTTTTTAGACATCAATAACGTCAATGAAATTCGGACGGAATATTTTGTACGACCTAACGACAGTATCAAAGATAAATTTTCTAAATAATTATTTTCAATTTTTTTGTGTATTTTTTGGTCGTTAAAAACATAGTCTTTCAGACATCAATAGCTTTGTAAAATCTTAGAAAATTACACCTACGCTTTCACTAACTTTAACGGTACCAATATATCTGTACCAGGTGTGCCGTTCGACAATTAATGCCTCTTCAGTGATGCTCGATGCCAAAATATTTCAACAGATTTATAAACAAATTGTATCCAGACTAAAATTATTGTTTTTACAATCGTGAATCATAACTTTTTTCATCTTTTGTTTTTTATTCGTATTTTACTGATAAATGGACTTTTTTTGTAGTGCACGATAACTACAATCTGTGATTATGATTACGCTACTTACGTTGGTAAACCTATATTGATGTTTAAAAACTTGCGAAAAAAGTAATTTTTAGGATCTGGAAAAAAATCTTTCTGTATCTAGCTGACTAAATGATAAATGATATATGGATGAACCGTAAATGATAACGGACTTAGTTTTTGTCAGTCAAAATTACATTTTACACTGACAGCAGGAATCGCAATCAAGATAATAGGTGCCCTTTGCACACGTTAGTAGTAATTCGTTATTGATAATTTGTCGTACATGTAAAGAGGCTATACACATGTAGTTACAAACTTTATAATCCTGTTTTAATTTTATAAACAAATCAACTTGCATTATATACTTTTAGATATATCTGGATTAACAAACACTAAATGTGGCCCTTGTCAAGTAAGAGAGAGGGATAGGCCACCACAGTATTGGTGTATGTCTTGTGAAGAGGGTCTTTGTGATGAATGTTATGAGAACCACAAGGCAATAAAAGTATCGAGACATCATTCTGTTGTCCCTGTTGAGTCATCTGAAACATTTCATAATTTGATCTCCACATTCCAGACAGAATGTCATATCCATGACAGTCCGTTTGAGTTGTATTGCCCAAGTCATGAAACACCTTGCTGTTCCGAATGTGCTGCCATGAACCACGCTAGCTGTTTGGGTATAACTCTATTCCATACATTTGTTAGTGATATTAAGTATTCAGATAAATTGGACGACCTCGATAAGAATATAGGAACTGCTTTGGAAAACATAGAAAAACTGATAGAAATTCATAGAAATAATTTGCAGCAACTGGAAAGTCAATATAAGGGAGAGTTTAAATTGTGTGATATTGATGGAAATTTAAATGCTTCTAAATTTAAACTTCAAACAAAATTTCAACAGTCGCTCCAGAAGCAGAAAATTGAAATAGAAAAAGTTATGTCAGAACTTAATAGAAAAAGAAAAATGATAGTAGAAAATCGAAATAATCTAACCCAGCTGAAACTTTGTGGCACTGATACACAAGTGTTTCTTTTGATAAAACGAATAGAAGAAATTTTGGTAGACGATTTGAATGCACCTAATGCTATGTTAAATGCACAGTCTAGGAAACAGACATATTCACCAAAGGAAGAGAAGGAACATTTGAAAAAAATATTCACAGTAAAGAGATTGAACAAGGAGTTTACCAATTATAGGTAAGTTGAAATCGATAACAAAATAAATCAAGAAAGACAAAATATGAAGTAAAAAAGAGTCGAAATATACCAAACTCATAAGTCGAAAAATTAACTAACAACGCTATGGCTAATAAGAACATTATTAACAGACAAATAATAGTACATAAAAAATCAACATAAAAAACACGAACCCCAACACAAACTGGGGGTGGTCTCAGGTGATTTGGTAGGGTAAGCAGATCCTACTCTACCTATAGCATAGTCATGTTACATTATAGTAACATATTTGTCTCCGAAATCAGGGAGGCCACTTCAATTATTTTGTGGTGAAGGTGAGCAGCTGAGACCATTCAGTTCACCGAAATGATTTGCCAAAAGCATCTATGGTTATCTATTCATGGCGTAGAAAATCCTAAGTAAGTAACTTTGTATGTGTTTTGTCTTAAATAAGCTGATTAAAGCTTTCTTTAATGACTGTTTCTATATATATAGAATGAAAGCTTCCCCTAAAATTATTGGAAATCAACAATACAAAACCCTTGTTATGCTTGTAAAACAGCGCAATGAAGTCATAAAATTTCACTTATTCCACTAAGTTTGTGACTTAAAAATTCAATCATGTTTTGATTGTGCTGACATGGATTTTTTTGGTCTATATAGTTAGCTTATATAAAAATAAGGAGATGTGGTAGGATTGTTGGTGAATACCTTTGACATTGTTTTAATTAACCCAATACGACTGTTTTGCTGCCAAAAATGTCTTTAAAGTATTAAAGTTGTCAAGAAGATACCAAAAGGGATAGTCACACTCATAGGTCGAAAAAGAACCAAAAAGCCACGGCAAAAACGAAATAAAACAGGACAAACAACAGTAAAGAAAACACAACTTAGAAAACTAGCTAAGTACTAAGCGATACGAATTCCACAGCAAACCGGGGATGATAGGAAATACAACCAATGAAATATCAACTGGCTGATATATACTCCGTATGCATGCGCTGCTAGAATGTTGCTTTATAGAATTGGAAAGATAATTATTGGGAAACTAAAATCACTTCTTTTTTCATCAAGTATTGTCCTAAATGGACATTCATTGTAAATTTCTGGATGTATGTCAAGATATGAGGCAGACACACCTGTATATGTTGTGTCTTTTCTTTCAAGTTCGATTGATATGTGTTCACCACACTTTGTATTATTAAGTGAGAGGGCATCATCAATGTCACGGATGGAAATGCCGATTATGTGTGGTCTCTTTTATTTTTTTGTTCCAGTAAGTGGTCTTAAAGTTGATATTAATTGCATCGATGGTATTATGGTATCGTATTTGCGGGAGTTCGTTGGTTCGAATTCATATTTGCTACTCTTCACAGAAAACACTGCATGAGGGAGTAAGACGGGAGAATGGACGTCACGTAGTCAAGAGTAATGTGTTCGGGTAGGGTGAAATGTTTTCTTGCAGACTGTTACCTTGTGAGCCACTACTTTAGAAGTACAGCTTAACGTGTCGGTCTTGTAGTGATAAAACTCATATTGCATTTACATGATCTCGTCCTGTTTGTGCACCAAGACCCTGTTGATTCAGAAATTCTGCTAATATCCTTACAGAGTTGCAGAAGGTGAACTTCACATTTTTATAAAACGTTCATAATGACGTTTATTTTCTTTCTTAACTTTTAAACATACGTATAAACTATAAACAGTTTAAATGATGAACAAAACCAGACCTACACAAATGTTACTTAATAAGATTAACAAATACTCAAACATAATTAATTAGAATAAAGGTAGAAAATAAATATTTAACATATTTTTTACCAGGTGAGAGATTCAGGATCATTCGCTCCTTTTGTTTTTAGCTCACCTGGCCCGAAGAGCCGAGTGAGCTTTTCTCATCACTTGGCATCCGTCTTCCGTCGTTGTCCGTCGCGGTCTTCGTCGTGATTTTTTTACATTTTGAACTTCATCTAGAGAACCACAAAATGGAATGACACCAAACATGGCATGAATGTTCCTTATGAGGTGCTGACCAAGTGTTGTAACTTTAAAGCCGATTCAACAGCAAAGATGTCCGCCAGCAGGGGACTTAGTTTAACCTAGGACCCTATGGGAAATACAAACAAAGACTTCTTTTAGAGACCCACTAAATGGAATGAAACCAAACATGGCATGAATGTTTCTTATGAGGTGCTGACCAAGTGCTGTTACTTTGAAGCCGATCCATCATCCAAGATGGCCACCAGAGGGGGGACTTCGTTAAACATAGGACCCAGACCGTCCCCAGTTTTTGGTTGGGTTCGTGTTGCTCAGTCTTTAGTTTTTTATGTTGTGTTTTGTGTACTATCGTTTGCCAGTTGGTCTTTTTCTTTTTCAGCAATAGCGTTGTCAGTTTATTTTCGACCTATGATTTTGAATGTCTCTCTGGTATTTTTCGCCTCTCTTTTACTGAGATAGGGGAGTAAAGAAAGTACAACTAAACCGATTATCATGTGTTCAATAGTACTATTTATAGATTAGAAATGATGTAAGAACCACTTATGAGCCCATATTTTATCAGGCTAGACTGGTAAACAGCATACAATTCGTTGATTCTTTAAAATTTTTACTATTGCCCAGTAATTTTACACTACTGTAGCGAAGAAAAAATTAAAGAAATAGGTTTTAGATTTATCAATGAAGATTATGACAGTTCATACAAAAAACTTATAGAAAAAACAACATTTCCTATATTCAAAATTAGAAGAAAAAATCATTTTGCAACTGTAACATTTAATACAATTCATAGAAAGTTCTAGTTATCTACATGATTGAATTTAAAAATTAAAATTCAGAAATATTATTCTAGATCACAAGAAACAGCAGTACACCCTAATGTCAGAACTGCCAGGTATGAAATCGTTTCGTTATACCGCTGCATAAATCTTGAATGAGCTGCAAACCACATGAAACAATTTTTTGACGAATTTTAAAAACTGGAACCAAACAAGGATCAAAATTGCTGCTCATTCTGGTGCTGTGCGTGTACAGTGTGATTGACTGTTGGGCTCTTTTTCTTTTATTTTGTTTGACTGCTTGCTTTGTAAATCTTTTCTGTTACGTTACTATTATTTGCTATGCTTGTTACTTTAAGTTATGCTATGTTTTAAGATATACTTTCTTTTGCATGCATAATTCGAAAATATGAACGGAACTATCCTTTGAATATGTTAAACGTTTTTATCTAATGATGTTATCTATATTATCTTACCACTCGTTTTATGTTTAAAATTGTGTTTTTATGACTTTTCAATGTGTGTATATATTATATTATTTAGTTGATTTAAAATGCTAACTAGAGCTTGTATTTATGTAGTTCATTAAATGTCGACTAAGAATAACTCGTTGAATTGAATGTAGTTATTTTCATATATGATTTAGGAAGCATCGTTAATTTCTATGCAGTTTGGATTCTAGTTTTAAAATATTCAATTATGTTCAGTTGGATTGGTTGTGAGTTGAATAGATATTGTAGAAAAGCGATCACTTTCAACAAGATGATTTGTCACAGTGAAAAAGGACAGATGATAAAATACAAATAGATTCTATCCCTGCAACCAGAGTGTTACGGTATTTTTCCATTCGAGATAGTTAAATTTTTATATTTAAAGCGAGAGGCTTGCCGAGCTTTTTAAATAATTAAAATTTAACTGTTGAGAGTGGGAAAATATCGTAATTCACGAGTTATAGTGGTGGAATCTGTTTCTCTAATGGTTTTTATCCGGGTTTTTTTTCACAGACGGTTGTGTTCTATATATGTGACGTCATCATACATGGTCGAGTTTTTTTCAGGACGTCACAATAGGAAATTCAGAAAAAATCAAGAAAATTCAACGTCATAATTAAATTTCGATTAATCATTTGCTGAGAACAGATAATTCACTAGTGACTAGAATTAAATTTTTTTCACACCGTTCAAGAAATGTGAAAATAGCACAAAAATTAGAGAATTACGTTCTATATCATCAAGCTGACAGTTTTTATAAACTTTGAGAATAAATTCAATACGCTGTTTTTGATATAGATTCCTGTTTTGTTTTATATAGGATATCCTTGAATCAACGATATACAAATCGATTGTGTGCTACGAATAAGTAAAGTAAATGTAGTAAATGTCATTAGCAACATATTTACTATAATGATGACTTGGCTTTCAGGAATTCATCATTTTTATATTTATTGATATTCACCTTATTTCTCTTCCAATTCTGCATTTAAAGGAGTTGTTAGTTTTCTCATTTAAAATAATTATTAGGTATGCATTTGGTAACCTTCATCTTTATTGTATATTTATTTATTGATATTGTTTGTTTCTTTGGTAAACTTGGACTTCGATTTTAGAGAATAAAGAAAGGTTAAAGTAAGAAGGAAACGCGGTTATGAAAGTATGGTGAAGGAAAAAAAATTGATTACATTACATTAGTAATAGAACTTTTAACTTTTCACTTTAACTATGAAATATTAAGGTTATCTTGAAGAATAGTTATAGAAATGACAAGATCATATAAATTGAGATAGGGGAGTACAAAGTGCAATTTAAAACCGATTATCATGACATGACATTCCATAGTACTATCAATAGATAAGAACTGATGTTAAGACCAATTATCGGGCTTGGTGACAGCATACTGTCGGTTCTTTCCTTCAAATGATTTTATCTTAACTTTAATAATTGTCCATTAATTTGACAATACTGTAGCGGATGAAATCTTTTAAGATTGACATATTAAAAAAAAAGATCCATTAGATTTAGCTATGAAGATTATGATAGATCTTACGAAAGCTGATTAAATAATCAAAATTTACTATATTCAAAATAAGGAGAATAACATATTTTGCAACAGAGACATTTAATACAATTCATAAAAAGTTCTAGTTATCTATATGATTGAATTTAAAAATTGATATTAAAATTCAGAAGTATTATTCTAGGTCACAGGAAACAGCAGTACTCCCTAATGTCAGAACTGCCAGTTATGAAATCGTTTCGCTATACCGCTGCACAAATCTTGAATGAGCTGCCTAACCACATGAAAATAATCTTTTGACGGATTAAAAAAATGGAACAGGAAAGGGATCAAAATAGCTGCTCATACTGGTGCTGTGCATGCACACTGTGCTTTAATGCTGGGCTGTTTTTTTCTTTTGTTTGACTGCTTCATTTTTTTTTAAATATTTAATTTGCCGTTGCTATTAACTTTTATGCTTGTTAATCTAAGTCATGATATGTCTTAATATGAACGTTTGTTGCGTGCATAATTCCAAAATATGACTGAAACTACCATTATAACGTTTACATATTATCTATATTATCTTACCATTATATTATTCAAAACGCTCCAAAACGCTCATTTGAACTTGTATTGATGTACTAACTATATGTCGACTTAAAACAAATTGTTGAATTGAATTGAATTGAATGTAGATATTTTCATATATGATTTGGGAAGCATCGTAAATGTATATGCCGTTTGGAATTTAGTTTTAAAACATTCAAATATGTTCAGTTGGATTGGTTGTGAGTTGAATAGATATAGTAGAAAACCAATCACTTTAAACTATAAGATTTTTCACAGTGAGGAAAGAGCAGATAATAAAATACATATCGTTCTTCATCACCAAGCTGACAATTTTCATAAACTGTGAGAATCAAATCAAAACGACGTTATGACCATTATTCCTGTTTTATATTTTATTGGATATCCTCAAATCAACGATATACAAATCGATTGTGTGCTAGCTAAAGTATAAGTAACTGCAGTAAATGTCATTTGCCACATATATATTACTTATAATAAATTGGCTTTAAGGGATTCATCATTTTCTATGTTAGTTGATATTCATCTTATTTTTCTTCCAATTCTGGATTTTATGCTATGGGTTTTTTTAAATTTCATATTATTTTAAGTATGTCGTTGTGTTTGTAATCATTTTGATTTATATTTGTCACAACAAGAATGTTATAATCTATGCTCTTCATCATTTCAATTGAGTTTGATAGCGAAGAATAAAACAAGATCACAAGCAAAATGTTGCAATATGTCACTAAGCTTTAAGTTTTATAGTGTGCAAATAAATTATTTACTGGCAAAATATCAGCATGGTAACTAGTTAGAAATGTTTCTGCCATTGAGACAAATAAGAAATGGTCTGTCACAATCAAGCTCATAAAATGAAGGGAAAAAAAACACCCACAAAAAATCGATTTAAATTCTCATTTTATGGTTAAATATTGACTGATAGCATAGACTTGAGTATTTATACGTAGCCATAATGTAAATATAAATTATTCATGTTTTTTTAATAAGACATTTATTGTCGAAAGGTTCATCTGATGCAGAAAAATTAGTACCGAGTTAGCCATGTTAGTGTTATAATCAATTGTTTAACCACATGAAAATGGTGCATTTGATGATATAATGCCATTTTCAATCTTTAACAATGAAATGTAAATAATTGACATTTTTTAGTTTATATGCATATAAAAAAGCTTTTTTTATCATGGGTTATTGCAACAATTACTGTTTTATGAAAACCATGAATCTCATATTGGACATTTCTAAATGATATTACAATATTGGTGCTTAGTGGGTTTGGGGTCATCAGGAAAAAATACAACAGCCTTTTTGTTGTGAAACATGTCGCTTGTTATCTGCTGATTTATGGTTATTCTTGCCAATAGTAAACGTGAGAGAATGAGAATTTGATGTGGAGTTTTAAGTGTTGTATTGTGTTTCTTATTACATAGCTATACTTTGCACTCACTAGATGCTTCATTAAATATCCTTATTGTACACACGGAATGAATCGTCAACGTATGTCTAAATAAAAATATGTATTAATGTTGTACAATTTATAAAGGCAAATTTCTAGAAAACAAATTATTGAGCATGTAATGAAATCAAAATTATTTAGGACACTATTGATTTATAAAGTAAAGATACGTTTGTGGTTGATATATTAACGTAGAACCTTCATAAATTTATCTTGCGTGTTCTAAAAAAAGACGGACTCGGATAATGAAAAGTGTGTTTAATAAATACGTTCCCTTTCATGAGGAGGGAAGATCGCTGTTATAGCGAAATGAAACAAATGAGAAAATCATTCATTCCCCCACCTTTCGTGCTTAGTAAGAAGGCATTTTCCAAATATAAAGTTCAGAGCGTATACGAATTACTATCTATTTTATTTGATATTGTAGGTGTTTTTCCTTTATATTCTGCACTTTTAGTACAGCACATATTAATGTAGCCCGCTATAATGAACTAGCAAGTTTACAAGTTTACACGGCTTGTGTCTTCCATAAAAAGGGAAAAAATGATCGAGATAGCTGTTTGGCATATTTTTGAAAAATAGTTTTGTTGGAAATAACTTGTTGTCAGTTTCACAGAGGGTCACCCTTACTAAGGTTTTCTTTATATCTATATCTCATTTTCAGAAAATTCCTCAGTTCTGTAATTGACTACCAAGAATCTGACAAACCGAGGAGCGTGAGGTTAACTTGGAGTATGAAGATCACAAGTTCTATGGACCCAAACGATATGATGAAAGAAATAAAGAAAGTTTTAGACGTCAATAACTATGATTATGAACAAAGAGGAAAATATTTACTTTTATGTGTCCGTGGTGACCGGAATACAGACAGTTTAGTAGAATGGGAAATGGAAGTGTGCGTATTACCTAGACTTGCGCTTAATGGTGTACGCTTTGATATAATTTCGGGCCCTTCAATAGAATACAAGAACACGGTTTCAAAAATCACCAATGAATTGAAACTTTGATGATAGTATGAATTTAGAGTATACAAGGTGGCACAATGCAGTCCTGGTTATGATAATACTTATTATCACTGACTGACAATTGATTTTGGTAATGTTAATGCTCAAACAGAAACCTTATCATACAGAAACTTGCAAATATCTTATGGTGTTTTGTCTTTCATTAATTAGGATCTTCCAAATGTTTTAGGCCGGCCAGACAAGTTTTCTTTCATGTTTTTAACCCTTTTTACTTTAAGCATAAGAAGTAACCACTGGGTAACATTATGCAGGATTTAGTCAAAGTATGAATACATCAATTTTACTTGAAAAATACTCTTTCATATGTCAATCATTATTGCAATGAGTACCTTGTCATAATTAAATAACAGATAATTGAACATTGTCACAAAACACTTGTTAGTTTGTTTTACTATCAACAACATTTGGTCATAAATTAAGTTCTGTGTTTATTTTTATAATTAGGAAAGACTTTCTCAGTAAATATTTTGATTGAAATTAAAAAAACAAAAAACAAATGTATATTTATATCGGAAAAGTTAACATTAAGTTAAAATGAAGACTAAACTTCATTTCTGTCACTTCTTTTTAGAGAAAAACATAGATGTATTATATATTGAAACTTTAAAATCAAAGATAGAAGAGCAACCAACTTTGATAAGTTTTGTGAAACAGTCAGGTAGTCCGAAATATCATTGGGATGATCCTAAGCAAAAGGCTACTGATGCAATAATTCAGTTTATTGTTGGTAATTTACTTCTGTTTGCTACAATTGATAGCCAAAACTTCAAGAACGTTGTTAAAAACTTGATCCAAAATTTAACATTCCAAGCAGAAAACATCTTTCGTCTAAACTTATTCATACTAAAGCCAAGGATATGCTAGAATCTTTTGTGATTTAGTAAGGTGGGATTTCCCTTACTGCCTTTGGTATGAATTTTCTTATGTATTAATCTTAATAATATGACTAATTTTCTTTTGTAAAATCCTTTAAAATGTTTTAATTCATTTACCCTGTACCATTATTAAAACAGCAATTTTTTTTCAAGAAATGTCACCTTTAAATTTCTGTAAGAAAAAACAAATAAAGTGTTATTTTTCTTTAAAATTTATACTTGTACAAATGCCATATCAGTATCTAATAGAAGGTAATTACCATTACTTACGTGATGAAGCCATACACAAATTCTTTTGTAGTTTTCTTTTGATCCCATTATCATCAAAATCCTATTTATTGATTATTCAAATAAAGTACGTGAATATATATAAATGCAGCCTTTTGCAGAGGTTCTTATTGGGAAATATTGATGTATTTAGATAAAGCATACATTATAAAGTTTTAAAACATTGTTTGTCATGTTTCATTTCTTTGTATAGCACTTGTGTGCTTCAATGTGAGGATATAATTATCCATGTATAATTCCTAGTTGTGTTTTTTTAATTATTTTTATGTACTCTACTTAGTCAACCGAAATAGCCCCTTCATGTCAGTTAATATTTACCATTTTTCAGCATGAAAAACTTTCATATAACACTTGATGATTAATAGTTAGTAACTGTGTAGAAAAGTGGTAAATTAACAAAATAAATCTTGAAATTTGTACATAGCAATAAATAAACACACGTCAAAAAGCTGATATTTTATAACAAAAATACATGTATTTTCATAACTGGAAATCTTTAGCCAACATACAATTCTGTATATATTAAATTTTCATATGGTTCAGTAGAATATCATGTACAACTTGATTATTTTCTCCATATAATGATTATTTGGTCACGTGTAGGCTATAAAAGCTGTTCTGCATGCGGGATGGAATCATTTTTTTAAGACCACAACCATTTATTAAATTACAATGATAATTTTTCTTATTATTCTTACAAAATTCGAATAAAAATGCTACCACCCATATTGAATAAATTTGAATGCCTCTCATCCACCCACCCTATATATTTTGGAATAGTTTTAAGAAAACGTTGCATTTTTATTTTAGAATTGAAGGTTTTTTAAACTCATTTTTTTGCTTATTCTTATTCTAACTTATTATCCACCTTGAAAATCTAATTATTGAATATGTTTTATTTTTTAGTTGTGTTTTTAATAACATAATTGCATTTATAACTTGCTGTTTTATTGTTAACTTTTAGGTAACATTGAAAAAAAACATTCAGAGATATCTAAACAAAAAAAAAGTTTTGAATAAAAAAAGGTATAAAAATTCCTTGTTATTTGACAAATTCACATCATTTCAGTTCATTCAATGTTCATTGATAAAGTTTTCACCACTTTATCACAGGATTAATTAATACAGGTCACCAGTCAGTAACGTGTGTGTCCTCAACCAGCGTTGATTATGGCCCGGCATCTTATTTACATAGAATGAATCAGACGGTTGATAAAATGCATATGAATCCTAGTTCACACCTGCAAAAAAGAGGCCTGAAGTTCCACAGCAGTTGTCGGTCTCAGATGGACGTCATTCAGTTTTCTCTGAATATCGTCCCATAGATGTTCTATGGGATTTAAGGCCGGACTGAGAGCGGGCTAAGGCATAATTGTAATGTTGTTTTGCTGTAAAAATCCCTTACAGCTCTTGCAGTATGCGCACGTGCATTGTCATACTGGAAAGTTTTGTTTTGATAGCGTGCAAAATGTGGCACAACATGTGGTCGTAGAACTTGATCGGTATACAGGGCTGAATTGACATTGATTTGAATGTTGCTACACAGAAATGGAAAGTTCACAATAAGGAAGCTGAAATCATCTCTCGTGTCGTAAAGTTTTGTTTTCAACCGACCCTCATTGTCAATTTCTAGATGAAATTCAAGATATGAGCCAGAATTAACTGTATCTTTATCTCTAGTTCGATGGGCTAGATGCGTTCAAGATAGTCACCAATTTTTGTATTATGTAATGAGAGAACATCATCTATATAGCCGAAAGTAAAGTTAAAGGATATTGCTAACAAGAAGAGGGGCACAGTTTGGTTCCCATGGAAATGCCGATAGTTTGTTGAAAAACACGTCCTCCAAACATAACAAATATGTTGTCAATCAAGAAATCAAGCATCTTGATAATGTCAGTTTCAGAGAATGTTTTGTTTGAATTGTTTACAAAGTAGGATTTATCCCTCCCTGAGACAAGATACTTGTATCCACGTTGGCCATTTTTTTATGAAACAAAGCAATGCAAAACTCTTTCAATTTGTCTTTTAGTTTGGAATGGGGAATACTTGTGTAAAGTGTAGAAGAGTCCAATATTTTAATAATATTGCAAGATGAAAGAGTCTTAGATTGTATGTTCTCTAAAAGATTTTTGGAATTTTGGAGTATCCACATCTGATTCATGACACCTCTAGAATAGGCAGTTTAACAATAACTTTGCCCGGCTTTGATTGCTGATAAAGTTGATGTGAATAATTTAGAAAGAGGTTTCGTAAAGCACTTGGAAGACCCAGCAATATATCATTGTTTGTAAGGACACTTATGCAGTTTAGGTATCCAATAAAATGATGAAAGATCCAGTTCTTCATCTTTGGTTAAAATTAAAAATGAACATAGAATAGACCTATGATTATCCGGGATTTTCTCTTTAGTAAGTGTCGTGGGGTATTTGTTGAGTTTCCAAGTGAATTTTCAATACCTTATTCATTTATCAAGCAGTTTATGTAATGTGATTTACACACAAAAACGATGTTGTTTGGGGCTTTATCTGTACAGACAACACCATATTTGTCATTGAGGTAGGACAAGTGTTTTGCAACATTTGGGTCTTTAAAGATTGACGTAGCATGGGTATTGATAGACCAATTCAGTTTCTTACTGATTTGTATCAACGATCTCACAGCCTTACTCCAATCGGAAAGAGTACGTCATCTTTCTCGCGTTTAACCCATTGCCTGGAATGGTTTTGGCTTTTAACTAGCTGTCGGTAACTGCGAGTATTCGACCTGTTGATACTGTTTATTATTTGTAATATCTTCATCTATTTACTGCAGGGTTTGTTACTCGTGCTGTGGGGATGCAGTAGAATGTGTCCCCGTGCTTGTAGTGTATGCCCTTATATATTTCAGTTATTGTTTAGTCTCTGATGCATGATTTTTTACTATTAATTGGTATTGGCTTTTAACTAGCTGTCAGTAACTGCGAGTATTCGACCATAATCCTCGACTGAATCCATCAGTATTTTGTTGTGTTTCCATCTGATGGATTTAGGCTCACGATATTTCGGACCTTTAGATGACACATTTCGCAGAGAAGTGTTGAGGTCACCGGTAATAACGTGGTCAGTCGAATTATATATGAATGGGGAACTAGCACAGGTGCAATCAGGAGGTTTATACTTGAAGTCGTCAATATTGAGATCCTGCAAAACGTGTTTGTTATTGGTTTGGTATAGGTATAAGAAATGATTGGTACAGACTGATCTTTAAAATATGGAGGTATTTTTGATTGAACTGATTTATGATGAAGGATATTGCCGAAGTTGACGGCATCGAGACCTTTGTTGGTAAAAGAAAGTTTAAGAAAGTATCTAATCTCTTTTTTATCTTTTTCATCTTTTCCAATGCCAACTGGTTTGAGAATTCTGTGACTTGCAATATCCGGAATGATAGCTGTAAGTTTGTATTGAATGAGAGTTTATAACAGTGGTTTCCCAACATTCATTGAACAGAGAATGAAGTTTCGAAAGGAGACAGAAGACAACAGGCCTTAATTTATGGTTCAAACCGATTCCTCCCCATACCATAATGTTTGGACCTCCCCATGGATCTCTTTCCATCATGCAGTTATCTGCATATCTTTCGCCCTGTCTTATCTAGATTCGTGTCCTGCCATCTGCAATTGAAATGCAGTAACGGATTTCGACTGAAAATATAACCGTCTTCCACTGCTGATGTCGCCAATTTTGTCGATGGGTGGCCCACTGTAGTCGTTCACTGCGATAACGTGATAATGAGAATAGAACCTGTGTCAGGCGACAACAACGCAGGTTACGAAAATGCAATCGACGCCGGACTGTATCATGACTAATTGGTCTCTGGAGAATGCCTATTGTCTGACAAGCAGTATGAGTTGCGCAGAGGAACCGGTTCTGCAGATGTTTTCGTTAGATATATCGATCCTAGCGCAATGTTGTGACTCCTTGAGGACCAGTACGTGGATTGTCATTTGTACTGTTTGTTGCATTGTAGCATTAACGTAGACGTTGGATGGTGCGTACATTGCAATTAAAGCATTTGCAACACGTTGAGGCCGCTGTCAAGCATTCCAACGTGCTTTTGTCTGTTCTCTTTGTCGTGGATTCAGTCGTGGCATCAGTACTGTATCAAACAGATAATGACGATACAAAAATTTTGCACCTCTCAAATACCCTTAATGAGGACCGGATTCAACGTGCATATCATCATCATGAAATTTGACTTCGGGAAGTGTCACACTGACCCAGTGAAACCAATATTAGGACTGCCGAATCATTGAACGCAGTCAGCCGTACCGGAGATTTAAACATAATCCTAGCATAATTTAAAGGTAATTTACCTAAACACAAAATAAATTGAAAAAAATGTTCAATTTATTTGAAAATTTGTTTTGAGTTTTCGAAAAATTAGACGTTTCTTTTGCGGTTTAGTATATCTAGATTTCTACATATTGTTGGAAATCAAGTTGCTTTGTTGGTTTACCAGTGCTGTGTCACATCTGAGTTTTGAATTTTTTCATTAGCTTCTGTATTTTGCAGTGACCTTTTAGGAGAAAAGAGAATAAAACTAAAATAACTTGTTTAATAGATGAATGAAGTATGTTGTGTAACACTTCTTTGTGATTTGCAATATTAAGCGAGAAAAAAATGCATTTGAATTAAATGATATGTTTAAAAGATCAAGTGTCATGACAAAGTAATCGATCGAACAAAATGAAAAATTTATGAGAAATTGAAAATTTGATTTATAATCACTAAAATTTTGTTTCCGTTTTCCATTTTATTGTTTTCTTCTTTATTCCTCTTAAATCCTTTAAAGTCGTACGAATCTTGGACACGTTGGATGTTCCTTAGACTGAGATTTTACTACAAATACATGGGTCAAAGGAGAAGTGTGTTTTTTAAAATTCATACAATTCATACTTATATTGGTTTAAGGTAATGCGCACATTTAGAATGCGTAATTCTATTAATAATTATAGAACCATGGCTAAACTCATTTTCTTAAGAAAAATGCTTTGCCAAGTCAGATATAATTATGTCTTCCATTTGTTTTATTTTGTCAGGTGTAATTGTCTCGACTGGGACCACAGTTGCAGAAATTGAGACATATGAACACAGAGCACAATAACACAATGACGGAATGTATAAGTACAAAGCCCAGTCAAATGGACATCACCAAAAATAGACTAAACAATAAAATATATTCACAAAGACAAATAAAAGAATACTATAACACGTTTTTAAGACGATAGAGTACGTCACATCAGTAAAAAGAATCTATACTCTAAGACCATCTAGTATTATTTGTGAAAGTGATACGGAATATTTATCAACTTTTTTTTAGATTTTTAGAAAAAGGACCAGACGTTATTTGACATACCCCTGCTATATTAACTTTCTACTCGGACACTAATGACCTTTTACAAAGTCTGAGTAGCAGCTGCAAGCTCTTGAATACCGAAAAAGTTGGAAAATATATATCCCATATGCAGGTTAGTTGGTATATTGCTCCTAATGTTGGGGAAATTGATAATTTCAAAAATTAAAATCAATTTTCATAATAAATAAATTTTTGTTTGGATGGAGAGTTGTCTCATTTGCACTCACACCACATTTTCCTATAATTTATAATCAAATGCATGTAATTGCATAACCCTCAGGCTATTTTTTATATTGAGGAATGTATCTCCCTCATGCAAAGCTCTGATTCCTTTCAGGGATTTGGCTATACTTTTTGGACCTTTTGGATTATAGCTCTTCATCTTTAATATAAGCTTTGGATTTCAAATATTTTGGCCACGAGCATCACTGAAGAGACATGTATTGTCGAAATACCAACAAATTCTAAACTGAAAGTCCGTAAGTAAATGGCTAAATCAAAGGCTCAAACACATCAAACAAATGTATAACAAATGTCATATTCCTGAATTGGTAAAGGCATTTTCTTAAGTAGAAAATGGTGATTTAACTTGATTTTATAGCTATATTAACCTCTCACTTGTATCACAGTCGCATAAAATTCCATCATATTGCCAACTATGTGTTAACAAAACAAACAGACATAATAGGTAAAAATGTCAAAAATAGGAATACAGCAGTCAACATTGTGTTATAATGTTAATCATTATAAAAACAGACAAATATGTAACAGAAAAACACTAAAAGGCTTAATGACAAAGCACATATTAAGCAAAAAGAAAGACACGAATACAACAATTTACCAGAGCACAATAACACAATGACGGAATGTATAAGTACAAAGCCCAGTCAAATGGACATCACCAAAAATAGACTAAACAATAAAATATATTCACAAAGACAAATAAAAGAATACTATAACACGTTTTTAAGATGATAAAGTACGTCACATCAGTAAAAAGAATCTATACTCTAAGACCATCGTGTATTATTTGTGAAGTTGATACGGAATATTTATCAACTTTTTTTAGATTTTTAGAAAAAGGACCAGACGTTATTTGACATACCCCTGCTATATTAACTTTCTACTCGGACACTACTGACCTTTTACAAAGTCTGAGTAGCAGCTGCAAGCTCTTGAATACCGAAAAAGTTGGAAAATATATATCCCATATGCAGGTTTAGTTGGTATATTGCTCCTAATGTTTGGGAAATTGATAATTTCTAAAATTAAAATCGTTTAGTTTGTCACAGATTCTGGAACTCAGATGACCGCGTATGTCAAATTCGAGGTAAATGAAAACATAATCAGAAACGTTTCGATT